>NW_022437180.1:132904-200640 GCF_009761245.1 Sapajus apella
GATATTTCTCACTACACCCTATAATCGCATTCTCTCTGGAATATACAAACCGAGCTTTTAGAAGAAACGTGTTTCTAACTGGCTGAATCTAAATATAGATGCAAGATCCTAAGGCGAATGAACACACAGCAGAGCAGTTTGAAATACACATTTCTCTTGTGTTTTAGACGCAATGTTACCGCTAATTCTTATATATCTGTATATGGCTGGAGATATCTGTTTCTAGATTCTCCAAGGAAAGGGTTTCTGAACTGCAACATCCACACATCAGTTTAACTCTGTAAGTTGAATATACTCCTTGACAATCATTTTGCTAGATAGCTCCGTTTTTTTTAGAGCCTGATATTTGTCATTACACACTGTACTCCCTTTCACTCAGGAATATCCAAACGCAGCTTTTAGAAGAAACGTGTTTCTAACTCGCTGAAAGTAAACATAGATGAATCTTCCTACGGTGAACGAACACACAGCAGAGCAGTAAGAAATCCTCGTTTCCACTGTGTTTTAGAAGCAATCTTACCGCTAATTCTTACATACCTGTATATGACTGGAAGTATCTGTTTCTAGATTCAACAAAGAAAGGGTATCTGAACTGCAACATTCACACATCAGATTAACTCTGTAAGTTGAATATACACCTTGATAATTATTCTGCAACATAGCTCCGTTTTTGTTTTAGAGCCAGATATTTCTCATTTCACCCTAATCTCCTCTTCACTCAGGATTATCCAAAAGCAGCTTTTAGAAGAAACGTATTTCTAACTCGCTGAATTTAAACATAGATGCAACTTGCTATGTTTATCCTACACGCAGCAGAGAAGTTTCAAATATGTGATTCTCCTGTGTTTTAGACGCGATCTTACCACTCTTATATACCTGTACATGGCTGGAAATATCTGCTTCTAGATTCAACAAAGAAAGGGTTTCTGAACTGCTACATTCACACATCAGTTTAACTCTGTAAGTTGAATATACACCTTGCCAATCATTCTGCTCGATAGCTCCGTTTTTGATTTAGAGCTAGACATTTCTCATTTCTCCCTTTACTCCCTTTCACTCAGGAATATCCAAACACAGCTTTTAGAAGAAACGTGTTTCTAACTTGCTGAATCTAAACATAGATGCAACTTCCCAAGGTGAACAAACACACAGCAGAGCAGTTTGAAATATTCATTTCTCCTGTGCCTTAGACGTGACTTTTCCCCTAATTCTTACATACCTGTATATGGCAGGGAATATCTGTTTCTAGACTGTCGAAAGAAAGGGTTTCTGAAGTGCTACATTCACACATTAGTTTACCTCAGTAAATTGAATTACACCTTGACAATCATTCTGCTAGATAGCTCTGGTTTTTTTTTAGAGCCAGATATTTCTCGTTACGCCCTACACTCCCATTCACTCATGAATATCCAAATGCAGCTTTTAGAAGAAACGTGTTCCTAACTCGCTTAACATAAACATAGATGCAACTTCCTAATGTGAATGAACAGACGGCAGAGCAGTTTAAAATATACGTTTCTCCTGTGTTTTAGACCCGATCTTACCGCTAATTGTTACCTAGCTGTACATGGCTAGAAATATCTGTTTCTAGATTCAACAAAGAAAGGGTTTCTGAACAGGTACATTCACATATCAGTTTAACTGTGTAAGCTGAATATACACCTTGACAATCATTCTGCTACTTAGCTCCGTTTTTGTTAGAGCCAGACATTTCTCACTACACCCTCTACTCCCATTCGCAAAGGAATATGCAAACGCAACTTTTAGAAGAAACGTGTTTCTAACTCGCTGAATCTAAACATAGATGCAACTTCCTAAGGTGAGCGAACACACAGCAGTGCAATTTGAAATATACGTTTCACTTGTGTTTTAGAGGCTATCTTACCACTAATTCTTACATACCTGTATATGGCTGGAAATATCTGTTTCTACATTCTCCAAGGAAAGGGTGTCTGAATTGCTACATTCGCACATCAGATTAACTCTGTAAGTTGAATACACAACTTAAAAATCATTGTGCTAGACAGCCCCGTTTTTGTTTTAGACCCAGATATTTCTCATTACAGCCTACACTCCTATTGAATCAGGAATATCCAAACGCAGCTTTTAGAAGAAACGTGTTTCTAACTCGCTGAATGTAAACATAGATGCAACTTCCTAAGGTGAACGAACACACATCAGAGCACGTTGAAATATACGTTTCTCCTGTGATTTAGAGGCGACTTTACTGGTAATTCTTATATACCTGTATATGGCTGGTATATCTGTTTCTAGATTCAACAGAGAAATGGTTTCTGAACTGCCACATTTACACATCAGTTTAACTCTGTAAGTTGAATATACACCTTGACAATCATTCTGCTAGATCTTCCGTTTTCGTTTTAGAGCCAGACATTTCTCATTACACGTTATACTTCCATTCACTCAGGTATATCCAAACGCAGCTTTTAGAAGACACTTGTTTCTAACTCGCAGAATCTAAACATAGATGCAACTTCCTAAGGTGAACGAACACACAGCAGAGCAGTTTGAAATACACGTTTCTGCTATGTTTTACACGCGATCTTACCGCTAATTCGTATATACCTGTATAGGGCTGGAAATATCTCTTTCTAGATTCTCGAAAGAAAGGTTTCCTGAACTGCTACATTCACATATCAGTTTAACTCTGTAAGTTGACTATATACCTTGACAATCATTCTGCTAGATTGCTCCGTTATTGTTCTAGAGCCAGATATTTCTCATTACACCTTATACTACCATTCACTCAGGAATATCCAAACGCAGCTTTTAGAAGAAACCTGTTTCTAACTCGCTGCATCTAAAGATATATGCAACTCCCTAAGGTGAACTAACGCACAGCACAGCAGGTTGAAATATTCGTTTCTCCTGTGTTTTAGATGTGATCTTACCGCTAATTCTTGTATACCTGTATATGGCTGGAAATATCTCTTTCTAGATTCTACAAGGAAAGGGTTTCTGAACTACTATATTAACATCGCTTTAAGTCTGTAAGTTGAGTATACACGTTGACAATCATTCTGCTCGATAGCTCCATTGTTGATTTAGAGCCAGACATTTCTCATTACACCCTATAATCCCATTCACTCAAAATATCCAAAAACAGCTTTTAGAAGAAACCTGTTTCTAACTCGCTGCATCTAAAGATATTTGCAACTTCCTAAGGTGAACGAACACAAAGCAGAACAGTTTGAAATATACGTTTCTCCTGTATTTTAGACACGATCTTACCGCTAATTCTTATATACCTCATATGGCTGGAAATATCTGTTTCTACATTCCCCCAAGAAAGGGTTTCTGCACTGCAACATTCGCACATCACTTTATCTCTGTAAGTTGAATATACACCTTGACAATCATTCTGCTAGATCCTACATTTTTGTTTTAGAGCCAGATATTTCTCATTACACCTTATATTCCCATTCACTCAGGAATATACAAACGCAGCTTTTAGAAGGAACGTGTTTCTAACTTGCTGAATCTAAACATAGATGCAACTTCCTAAGGTGAGCGAATAAACAGCAGAGCAGTTTGAAATGTACGTTTCTCCTGTGTTTTAGACGTGATTTTAAATCTCATTCTTACCTAGCTGTATATGGTTGGTAATATCTGTTTCTACATTAAACAATGAAAGGGTTTCTGAACTGCTACATTCACACACCAGTTTTACCCTGTACGTTGAATATACACCTTGACAATCACTCTGCTAGATAGCTCCGTTTCTGTTTCAGAGCCTGATATTTCTCATTACACCCTCTACTCCCATTTTCAGGAAAATCCAAACGCAGCTTTTAGAAGAATCGTGCTTCTAACTCGCTGAATCTAAACAGAGATGCAACTCCCTAAGGTGAATGAACACACAGCAGAGCACTTTGAAATATACGTTTCTCCTGTGTTTTAAACGGAATCTTACTGCTAATTCTTACACACCTGCATATGGCTGGAAATATCTCTTTATAGATTAAACAAAGAAGGGTTTCTGAACTGGTACATTCACACATCAGTTTAACTCGGTAAGTTGAATATACACCTTGACAGTCACTCTGCTAGATAACTCCGTTTTTTGTTTTAGAGCCAGATGTTTCTCATTACACCCTATACTCACATTCACTCACGAATATCCAAATGCAGCTTTTAGAAGAAAGTGTTTCTAACTCGCTGAATCTAAACATAGATACACCTTCCTAAGGTGAACGAACACAGAGCAGAGCAGTTTGAAATATACGTTTATCCTGTGTTTTAGAGGCGACCTTTCTGCTAATTCTTACGTAACTGTATATGGCTGGAAATATCCGTTTCTAGATTAAACAAAGAAAGGGTTTCTGAACTGCCACCTTCACACATCCATTTAACTCTGTAAGTTGAATATACACCTTGACAATCATTCTGCTAGATAGCTCCGTTTCTGTTTTAGACCCAAATATTTCTCCTTACACCCTATACTCCCTTTCACTCAGGAATATCCAAACGCAGCTTTTAGAAGAAACGTGTTTCTAACTCGCTGAATGTAAACATAGATGCAACTGCCTAAGATGAACGATCACACAGCAGATCAGTTTGAAATATGCGTTTCTCCTAGGTTTGAGACGCGATCTTACCGCTAATTACATACCTGTATATGGCTGGAAATATCTGTTTCTCGATTAAAGTAAGAAAGGGTATCTGAACTGCTACATTCACACATCAGATTAACTCTGTAAGTTGAATATACAACTTGAAAATCATTGTGCCAGATAGCCCCGTTTTTGTTTAGAGCCAGATATTTCTCATTACACCCTATACTCCTATTCTCTCAGGAATATCCAAACGCAGGGTTTAGAAGAAACGTGTTTCTAACTCGCCGAATCTAAACATAGATGCAACTTCCTAAGGTGAACGAACACACAGCAGAGCAGTTTGAAATATACGTTTCTCCTGTGTTTTAGAGGCGATTTTACCAGTAATTCTTGTATACTTGTATGTGGCTGGAATAACTGTTTCTAGATTCAACAGAGAAATGGTTTCTGAACTGCTACATTGACACATCAGTTTAACTCTGGAACTTGAATATACACCTTGACAATCATTCTGCTCGATCTTCCGTTTTTGTTTAGAGCCAGATATTTCTCATTACACGTTATACTCCCAATCACTCAAGAATACCCAAACGCAGATCTTAGAAGAAACGTGTTTCTAACTCGCAGAATCTAAACATAGATGAAGCTTCCTAAGGTGAACGAATACACATCAGAGCAGTTTGAAATACACGTTTCTCCTTTGTTTTACACGCGATTCTTATCCCTAATTTTTTTTTTTTTTGAGACGGAGTTTCACTCATGTTACCCAGGCTGGAGTGCAATGTTGTGATCTCGGCTCACTGCAACATCTGCCTCCAGGCTTCAGGCAATTCTCCTGCCTCAGCCTCCTGAGTAGCTGGGATTACATGCACGCACCAACGTGTCCAGCTATTTTTTTGTATTTTTAGTAGAGACGGGGTTTCACCATGTTGACCAAGATAGTCTCGATCTCTTGACCTCGTGATCCACCTGCCTCGGCCTCCAAAAGTGCTGGATTACAGGCTTGAGCCACCGTGCCCGGCCCTTATCGCTAATTCTTATATACCTGTATATTGTTGGAAATATCTGTCTCTCCATTAAACAAAGAAAGGGTTTCTGAAGTGCTACATTCACATATCAGTTTAACTCTGTAAGCTGAATATACTCCTTGACAGTCACCCTGCTAGATAGCTCCATTTTTGTTTTGAGGCAGATATTTCTCATTACACCCTGCACTCTCATTCAATCAGGAATATCCAAATGCAGCTTTTAGAAGAAACGTGTTTCTGACTTGCAGAATCTGAACATAGATGCAACTTCCTAGTTTGAATGAACACACAGAGAGCAGTTTGAAATATACCTTTCTCCTTTGTTTTAGACGCGATATTACCGCTAATTCTTACATAGCTGTATATGGCTGGAAATATCTGTTTCTAGATCAAACAAAGAAAGGGTTACTGAACTGCCATATTCACCCATCAGTTTAGCTCTGTAAGTTGAATATACACCTTGACAGTCATTCTGCTAGATAGCTCCGTTTTAGTTTTAGAGCCAGATATTTCTCATTTCACTTTATAATCCCATTCACTCAGGAATATCAAAACGCAGCTTTTAGAAGAAAGGTGTTTCTAACTCGCTGAATCTAAATATAGATGCACCTTCCTAAGGTGAACGAACACACAGTAGAGCAGTTTGAAATATACTTTTCTTCTGTGTTTTGGACTCTATCTTACTGCTAATTCTTATATAACTGTATATGGCTGGAAATAACTGTTTCCAGAGTCTCGAAGGAAAGGGTTTCTAAACTGCTACATTCACACATCAGTTTAACTCTGTATGTTGATTATACACCTTGATAATCATTCTGCTAGATAGATCCGTTTTTGTTCTAGAGCCAGATATTTCTCATTACACCTTATACTCCCATTCACTGAGGAATATCCAAATGCAGTGTTTAGAAAAAACGTGTTTCTAACTCGCTGAATCTAGTCATAGATGCAACTTCCTAAGGTGAACGAACACACAGCAGAGCACTTTGAAATATTGGTTTCTCCTGTGTTTTAGACGTGATCTTACCACTAATTCTTATATACCTGTGTATGGCAGAAATATCTGTTTCTAGATTCTCCAAAGAAAGGGTGTCTAAACTGCTACATTAACACATGAGCTTAGCTCTGTCAGTTGAATATACACCTTGAAAATCATTCTGCTGGAAAGCTCCGTTTTTGTTTTACAGCCAGATATTTCTCATAACACCCTATACTCTTATTCACTAAGGAATAAACAAACGCAGCTTTTAGAAGAAACGTGTTTCTAACTTGCTGAATGTAAACATAGATGAATCTTCCTAAGGTGAACGAACACAAAGCACATCAGTTTGAAACATACATTACTCTTGTGTTTTAGACGTGATCTTACCACTAATTCTTTCATAACTGTATATGGTTGGAACTATCTGATTCTACATTAAACAAAGAAAGGGTTTCTGAACTGCTACATTCACACATCAGTTTAAATATGTAAGTTGAATGTACACCTTGACAATCATTTTGCTAGAGAGCTCCGTTTTTGTTTTCCAGCCAGATATTTCTCATTACACCCTATACTCCCATTCACTCACGAATATCCAGATGCAGCTTTTAGAAGAAACGTGTTTCTAACTCGTTGAATCTAAATAAAGATGCAGCTTCCTAAGGTGAACAAATACACAGCAGAGCAGTTTGAAATATACGTTTCTCCTGTGTTTAAGATGGGATTTTACTGCTAATTAATATATACATTTTTATGGCTAAAAATATCTGTTTCTAGATTCTCAAAAGAAAGGGTTTCTGAACTGCTACATTCACCCATCAGTTTATCTCTGTGAGTTGAATATACACCTTTATAATCATTCTGCTAGATTCTCTGTTTTTGTTTTAGAGCCACATAATTCTCATTACACATTTTACTCCCATTCACTCAGGAGTATCCAAACGCAGCTTTTAGAAGAAACGTGTTTCCAACTCGCTGAATCTAAACATAGATGCAACTTCCAAAGATAAACGAACACACAGCAGAGCAGTTTGAAATATTCGTTTCTCCTGAGTTTCAGATGCAGTTTTACTGCTAATTCTTCTGTGTCTGTATATGGCTGGCAATATCCGTTTCTGGATTCGCCTAAGAAAGGGATTCTGAACTGCTAGAGGCTCACATCAGTTTAACTCTGTAAGTTGAATGCACACCTTGACAAACGTTCTACTGGATAGCTCCGCTTTGGTTTTAGAGCCAGATACTTCTCATTACACCATAAACTCCCATTCACTCTAGAATATTCAAATGCTGCTCTTAGGATAAACGTGTTTCCAACTCTGTGAATGTAAACACAGATGCAACTTTCCACGATAAACCAACACACAGCAGAGCAGTTTGAAATATTCGTTTCTCCTGAGTTTTAGATGCAGTCATACTGCTGATTTTTATGTGCATGTATAAGGCAGGAAATATCCATTCCTGGATTCTCCAAACAATGGGTTTCTGAACTGATCGACACACACATCAGCTTAACAATGTAAGTTGAATGCAAAAATTGACAACTGTTCTGCCAGATGGCTTCGCTTTTGTTTTAGAATCAGATATATCTCATTACACCATATACTCCCATTCACTATGGAATATCCAAACGCAGCTTTTAGAAGAAACGTGTTTCCAACTCGCTGAATCTAAAGATAGATCCAACGTCCTAAGAGAAACGAACATACAGCAGAGCAATTTGAAATATTCGTTTCTCCTGAGTTTTAGATGCAGTCTTACTGCTAATTCTTATGTGCCTGTATATGGCTGGAAATATCCGTTTCTGGATTCTCCAAAGAAAGGGTTTCTGAACTGCTAGATACACACCTTAGTATACCTCTGTAAGTTGAATGTACACCTTGATAACCATTCTGCTAGGTAGCTCCGTTTTTGTTTTAGAGCCAGATACTTCTCATTATACCATATAATCCCATTAACTCTGGAATATCCAAATGCAGCTTTTAGAAGAAACGTGTTTCCAACTCACTGAATGTAAACATAGATGCAGCGCCCTGGGATTAACAAAGACACAGCAGAGCAGTTTGAAATATGTGTTTCTTCTGTGTTTTAGATGCAGCTTACCGTTAATTTTATATGCCTGTTTAAGGTTGGAAATAGCCATTTCTGGATTCTCCAAAGAACGTGTTTCTGAACTGCTTCATACACACCTCAGTTTACTCTGTAAGTTGAATGTACACCTTGACAACCTTTCTGCTAGAGAGCTCCAATTTTGTTTTACAGTCAGATATTTCACATTAGAGCTTATACTCCCATTCACTCCGTAATATCCAAGAGCAGCTTTTACAAGAAATGTGTTTCCAACTCGCTGAATCTAAACATAGATGCAACTTCCTAAGATGAACCAACACATAGCAGAGCTGTTTGAAATATTATTTTCTCCTGTGTTTTAGATCCAGCCTTACTGGTAATTCTTATACGCCTGTTCATGGCTGAAAATATCCGTTTCTTGATTCTCCAAAGAAAGGGTTTCTGAAGTGCTACAGGCTCTGATTTTGTTTAAGAGCCAGATATTTCTCATTACAGCTTATACTCTAATTCACTCTGGAATATCCAAAAGCAGCTTTTAGAAGAAAAGTATTTCCAACACGCTAAAAGTAAACATAGACACAACTTCCTAAGTTGAACAATCACACAGCAGAGCAGTTTGAAATATGTGTTTCCTCTGTGTTTTAGATGCAGTCTTACTGCTAATTCTTATATGCCTGTATATGGCTGGAAATATCCATTTCTGTGTTTTCTAAATAAAATGTTTCTGTACTGCTACATACACAAATCATTTTTACTCTGTAAGTTGAATGTACACCTTGACAACCATTCTGCTATAGAGCTCCGATTTTTTTTAGAGCCAGATATTATTCATTACAGCTTATACTCCTATTCACTATGGAATATCCAAACGCAGATTTTAGAAGAAACGTGTTTCCAACTCGCTGAATCTAACATAGATGAAACTTCCTAAGATGAGCCAACACACAGCAGAGCAGTTTGAAATATTCGTTTCTTCTGTGCTTTAGACGAAGTCTTACTGCTAATTCTTATATGCCTGTTTATGGCTAGAAATATCCGTTTATGGTTTCTCCAAAGAAACGGTTTTTGAACTGCTAGAGACACACATCAGTGTAACTCTGTAACTTGAATGTACACCTTGACAACCATTCGGCTAGACAGCTCCACTTTTGTTTTCGAGCCAGATATTTCTCATTACACCATATAATCCCGTTCACTCTGGAATATCCAAACGCAGCTTTTAGAAGAAACGTGTTTCCAACTCACTGAATATAAACATAGATGCAACGTCCTAGGCTTAACAAAGACACAGCAGAGCAGCTTGAAATATGTGTTTCTTCTATGTTTTAGACGCAGTCTTACTGCTAATTCTTAGATGCCTGTATATGGCTGGAAATATGCGTTTCTGGATTCTCCAAAGAAAGTGTTTCTGAACTGCTACATAAACACATCAGTTTTGCTCTGTATGTTGAATGCACACCTTGGCAACCATTCTGCTAGAGAGCTCCATACTTGTTTCAGATACAGATAATTCTCATTACAGCTTATACTCCTATTCAATCTTAAATATCCAAACACAGCTTTTAGAAGCAATGTCTTTCCGACTCACTGAATGTAAACATAGATGCAACTTCCTAAGATGCACCAACACAGCAGAACAGTTTGCAATATTCATTTCTCCTGTGTTTTAGATGCATTCTTACTGTTAATTCTTATATTCCTGTATATGGGTGGAAATATCTGTTTCTGGATTCTCCAAATAAAGGGTTTCTGAACTGCTGGAGACACACATCAGTTTAACTCTGTAACTTGAAGGTACGCCTTGACAACCATGCTGCTAGATAGCTCCGTTTTTGTTTTAGAGCCAGATACTTCTCATTACACCTTATAGTCTCATTCACTCTGAAATATCCAAACGAAGCTTTTAGAAGAATCATTTTTCCAACCAGCTGAATTTAAACATAGTTTCAACTTCCTAAGATGAACCAACACACAGCAGAGTAGTTTGAAGTCTTACTTCTCATTCTCATATGCCTGTATATGGCTGGAATATCCATTTCTGGATTCTCCAAAGAAAGGGTTTCTGAACTGCTAGAGACACACATCAGTTTTACTCTGTAAGTTGAATGTACACCTTGAAAGCCATTCAGCTAGATAGCTCATTTTTTCTTTTAGAGCCAGATATGTCTCATTACACCACATACTACCATTCACTCTGGAATATCCAAACACAGCTTTCAGAAGAAACGTGTTTCTAACTCGCCAGATGTAAACAGAGACGCAACTTCCTAAGGTGAACAAACACACAGCAGAGCAGTTTGAAATATGTGTTTCCTCTGTGTTTTAGACGCAATCTTACTGCTAATTCTTATATGCCTGTATATAGCAGGAAATATCCCTTTCTGGATTCTCCAAAGAAAGCGTTTCTCAACTGCTACATACACACATCAGTTTTACTCTGTAAGTTTAATGTATGACTTGACAATCATTCTGCTAGAGAGCTCCTTTTTTGTTTTAGAGCCATATATTTCTCATTACACCTTATAGCCTCATTCACTCAGGAATATCCAAACGCAGCACTATAGAAGAAACATGTTTCCATCTCGCTGAATCTAAACATATATGCAACTTCCTAGGATGAAACAACACACAGCAGGGCATTTGGAAATTTTCGTTTCTCCTGTGTTTTAGACGCAGTCTTACTGCTAATTCTTATATGCCTGTATATGGCTGGAAATATTCATTTCCGGTTTCTACAAAGAAAGGGCGTCTGAACTGCGAGAGACACACATCAGTTTAACTCTGTAAGTTGAATTTACACGTTGACGACCATTCTGCTAGATTGCTCCGATTTTGTTTTAGAGCCAGATATTTCTCCTTACACCATATACTCCCATTCAGTCTGGAATATGCAAACGCAGCTCTTAGAAGAAACGTGTTTCCAACGCGCTGAATGTAAACATAGACGCAACTTCCTAAGGTGATCAAACACACAGCAGAGCAGTTTGAAATATTCGTTTCTCCAGAGTTTTAGATGCAGTCTTAATGCTAATTCTTATATGACTGTATATGGTTGGAAGCATCCATTTCTGGGTTCTGCAAAGAAAGCGTTTCTGAACTGCTACATACACAAATCAGTTTTACTCTGTACGTTGCATGTTCACCTTGACAACCATTCTAGAGAGCTCCGTTTTTGTTTTTCAGCCAGATATTTCTCATTACATCTTATACTCCCATTCACTCTGGAATATCCAAACGCAGCTTGTAGAAGAAGCGTGATTCCAATCCGCTGAATCTAAACATAGATGCAAATTCCTAAGATGAACCAACACACAGCAGAGCAGTTTGAAATATTCGTTTCTCCTCTGTTTCAGACGCAGTCTTACTGCTAAATCTTATATGCCTGTATATGGCTGGAAATATCCGTTTCTGGATTCTCCAAAGAAAGGGTTCCTGAACAGCTACATTAACACATCAGTTTAGCTGTGTAATTTGAATATACGCCTTGACAATCATTCTGCTTGACAGCTCCATTTTTGTTTTAGAGCCAGATATTTCTCATTACAGCATATAAAACCATTCACTCAATATATCCAATCTCAGCTTTTAGAAGAAATGTGCTTCTAACAAGCAGAATCTAAACATAGATACAACTTCCTAATTTGAGTGAACACACAGTAGAGGAGTTCAAAATCTTCGTTTCCCCTGTGTTTTAGACGTGATCTTACCGCTAATTCTTACATACCTGTATATGGCTGGAAATACCGGTTTCTAGATTCAACAAAGAAAAGGTATCTGAACTGCAACTTTCACACATCAGATTAACTCTGTAAGTTGAATATACACCTTGACAAACATTCTGCTAGGAAGGTCCGTTTTTGTTTTCCAGACAGATATTTCTCATTACACCCTATACTCCCATTCACTCAGGAATATCCAAGCTCAGCTTTTAGAAGAAAAGTGTTTCCAACTCCCTGAATGTAAACATAGTTGCAACTTCCTAAGGTAAACGAACACACAGCAAAGTAGTTTGAAGTGTACGTTTCTCCTGAGATTTAGAGGCGGTCTTACCGGTAATCCTTACATACTTGTATATTGCTGGAAGTATCTCTTTCTAGATTCTCCAAAGGAAGGGTTTCTGAACTGGTATGTTAGCACATCAGTTTAAGTTTGTAAATGGAATATACACCTTGACAATCATTCTGCTCGATAGCTCCGTTTTTGTTTTAGAGCCAAATATTTCTCATTACACACTATACTCCCATCCACTCAGGAATTTCTAAACGCAGCTTTTAGCAGAAACGTTTTTCTAACTTGCTCAATGTAAACATAGATGAAACATGCCAAGGTGAACCTACACTCAGCAGAGGAGTTTGAAATATACGATTCTCTTGTGTTTTAGAAGCGATCTTAACGCTAATTCTTGTATACCGGTATATGGCTGGAAATACCTGTTTCTAGGTTAAACAAAGAAGGGGTTTCTGAACTGCTACATTCACACGTCAGTTTAACTCTGTATGTTGAATATAAACCTGGACAATCATTCTGGTAGACAGCTTCGTTTTTGTTTTAGAGCCAGATATTTCTAATTACACACTATACTCCCATTCACTAAGGAATATCCCAATGCAGCTTTTAGGAGAACCGTGTTTCTAAGTCGCTGAATCTAAACATAGATGCAACATCCTAAGGTGAACGAACAAACAGCACAACAGTTTGAAACATACGTTTCCCCTGTTTTTTAGATGAGATCAAACCGCTAACTCTTATATACCTGTATAAGGCTGGAAATATCTCTTTCTAGGTTCTCGAAAGAAAGAGTTTCCGAACTGCAACATTCACACATCAGTTTAACTCTGTAAGTTGAATAAACACCGTGACAATCATTCTGCTAGGTAGCTGCCTTTTCTTAGAGCCAGATGTTGCTCATTACACACTATACTCCTATTCATTAAGGAATATCCAAACGCAGCTTTTAGGAGAAACGTGTTACTAACTCGGTGAATCAAAACATTGATGCAACATCCTAAGGGGAACGAACACACAGCAGAGCAGTTTGAAATCTACGTTTCTCATATGTTTTAGACGTGATCTTACTGCTAATTCTTATACACCTGTATATGGCTGCAATATCTGTTCCTAGACTCAACAAAGAAAGGGTTTCTGAACTGCTACATTCACACATAAGTTTAAGTCTGCAAGTTGAATATACACCTTGCAAATCATTCTGCCACATAGCTCCGTTTTTGTTTTAGAGCCAGATATTTGTCATTACCCCTTATACTCCAATTCACTCAGGAATATCCAAACGCAGGGTTTAGGAGAAACGTGTTTCTAACGCGCCTAATCTACACATAGATGCAACTTCCTAAGGTGAATGAACACACAGCAGAGCAGTTTGAAACATATGTTTCTCTGGTGTTTTAGACGCGATCTTACTACTAATTCTCATATACCTGTATATGGCTGGAAATATCTGTTTCTGGATTCTCCAAAGAAAGCGTTTCTGAACTTCTACATTAACTCTTCAGTTTAGCTCTGTAAGGTGAATATACACCTTGACAATCATTCTGCTAGACAGCTCCTTTTTTGTTTTAGAGCCAGATATTTCTCATTGCACACTATACTCCCGTTCACTCAGTAATATCCAAACGCAGCTTTTAGAAGAAAGTGTTTCTAACTCGCTGAATATAAACATAGATGCAACCTCCTAAGGCAAAGGAACACACAACAGAGCAGTTTGAAATATACGTTTCTCCAGTGTTTTAGACGCGATCTTACTGCTAATTCTTATATACCTTTATAGGGTTGGAAATATCTATTTCTAGATTCTGCAAAGAAAGGGTATCTGAAATCCTACATGAATACATCAGATTAACACTGTAGGTTCAATATACACCTTGACAATCATTCTGCTAGATAGCTCCGTTTTTGCTTTAGAGCCACATATTTCTCATTATACCCTATATTCCTATTCACTCAGGAATACCCAAATGCTGCTTTTAGGGGAAACGTGTTTCTAACTCGCTGAATCTAAACATAGATGCAACACCCTAAGGTGAGCGAACACACAGGAGAACAGTTTGAAATCTGCTTTTCTCCTGTGTTTTAGACGCGATTTTACCACTAATTCTTGTATACCTGTACGTGGTTGGAAATATTTCTTCGTACATTCTAAAAGGCAAGGGATTCTGAACTACCACATTAACACATCACTTTAGCTCTGTAAGTTGAATATACACGTTGACAATTATTCTGCTCGATAGCTCCGTTTTTGTTTTAGAGGCAGACATTTCTCATTGCACCCTGTAGTCCCATTCACTCAATATATCCAAACGCAGCTTTTAGAAGAAACGTGTTTCTAACTCACTGAATCTAAACATAGATGCAACGTCCTAAGGTGAACGAAAACACAGCAGAGCAGTTTGAAATATACGTTTTTCCTTTGTTTTAGACACGATCTTACCGCTAATTGTTATATACCTGTATATGGCTAGAAATATCTGTTTCTACATTCTCCAAAGAAAGGGTTTCTGCACTACTAGATTCACAAATCAGTTTAACTCTGTAAGTTGTATATACACCTTGAGAATCATTCTGCTGGGTCCTCCGTTTTTGTTTTAGAGCCAGATATTTCTCATTCCACGTTATACTCTCATTCACTCAGGAATATGCAAACGCGTGGTTTAGAAGAAACCTGTTTCTAACTCGCTGAATCTAAACATAGATGCAACTTCCTAAGGTGAACGAACACACAGCAATGCAGTTTCAAATATACGTTTCTCCTGTGTTTTAGATGCAATTTTACTGCTAAGTCTTGTATACCTCTATATGGCTGGAAGATCTGTTTCTAGATTCAACAGAGATATGGTTTCTGAACTGCTACATTCACACATCAGTTTAACTCTGCAAGTTGAGTATACGCCTTGACAATCATTCTGCTCGATTCTCCGTTTTTGTTTTAGAGCCAGATATTTCTCATTACACGTTATGCCTCCATTCACTCTGGAATATCCAAACGCAGCTTTCAGGAGAAACGTGTTTCCAACTCGCTGAATCTAAACATAGATACAACTTCCTAAGATGAACCAACACACAGTACAGCAGTTGGAAATATTGGTTTCTCCTATCTTTTATACGTAGTCTTACTGCTAATTGTTTTATGACTGTATATGGCTGGAAATATCCGTTTCTGGATTCATGAAAGGGTTTCTGAACTGTAGAGACACACATCAGTTTAACTCTGTAAGTTGAATATACACCTTGACAACCATTCTGCTAGAGAGTTCCTTTTTTTGTTTTAGAGCCAGATATTTCTCATTACACCATATACTGTCATTCACGATGGAATATCCAAAAGCAGCTTTTAGAAGAAACTTGTCTCCAACTCACAGAATCTAAACATTGATGCAACTTCCTAAGATGAACCAACACACAGCAGAACAGTTTGAAATTTTCGTTTCTCCTGAGTTTTAGATGCAGTCTTACTGCTAATTCTTATGTGCCTGTATATGGCTGGTAATATCCATTTCTGGATTCTCCAAAGAAAGGGATTCTGAACTGCTAGAGACACACATCATTTTAACCCTGTAAGTTGAATGCACACCTTGACAACAGTTCTGCTAGATAGCTCCGGTTTTGTTACACAGCCATATATTTCTCATGACACCATATACTCCGATTTACTCGGAATATCCAAACGCAGCTTTTAGAAGACATGTGTTTCTAACTCGCAGAATGTAAACATAGATGTAACTTCCTAAGGTGAACGAACACACAGCAGAGCAGTTTGAAATACATGTTTCTCCTATTTTTTACACGCGATCTTACCGATAATCTTATATACCTGCATACGGCTGGAAATACCTGTTTCTAGATTCTCAAAAGAAAGGATTTCTGAACTGCTACATTCACACATCAGTTTAACTCTGTAAGTTGATTACACACCTTAACAATCATTCTGCAAAATAGCTCCGTTATTGTTCTAGAGCCAGATATTTCTCATTACACCTTATGCTCCCATTCACTCAGGAATATACAAACGCAGGTTTTAGAAGAAACCTGTTTCTAACTCACTGCATCTAAAGATATATGCAACTTCCTAAGGTGAAGGAACACAAAGCAGAGCAGGTTGAAATATTCGTTTCTCCTGTGTTTTAGATGCGATCTTACCGCTAATTCTTGTATACCTGTATATAGCTGGAAATATCTCTTTCTAGATTCTCCAAGGAAAGGGTTTCTGAACTATCACATTAACACATCTCTTCAGCTCTGTAAGTTGAATATACACGTTGAAAATCATTCTGCTTGATAGCCACGTTTTTGTATTAGAGCAAGATATTTCTCATTAAACCCGATACTCCTATTCACTCAATATATCCAAACGCAGCTTTTAGAAGAAACGTGTTTCTAACTCACTGAATCTAAACATAGATGCACCTTCCTAAGGTGAACGAACACACAGCATTGCAGTTTGAAATATAAGATTCTCCTGTGTTTTAGATGCGATTTTATCGCTAAATCTTATATACCTGTATATGGCTTGAATATCTGTCTCTAGTTTCAACAGAAAAATGGTTTCTGAACTGCTACATTCACACATCAGTTTAACTCTGTAAGTTGAATGTACGCCTTGACAATCATTGTGCCCGATAGCTCCGTTTTTGTTTTAGAGCCAGATATTTCTCATTACATGTTACATTCTCATTCACTCAGGAATATCCAAACGCAGCTTTTAGAAGACATGTGTTTCTAACTTGCAGAATCTAAACATAGATGCAACTTCCTAAGGTGAACGAACACACAGCAGAGCAGTTGGAAGTACACGTTTCTCCTATGTTTTACACGTGATCTTACTTATAATCTTATACCTGTATATGGCTGGAAATATCTGTTACTAGATTCTCCAAGGAAAGGGTGTCTGAACAGCTACATTAACACATCATTTCAACTCTGTAAGTTGAATATACAGCTTGACAATCATTCTGCTCGAAAGCCCGATTTTTGTTTTACAGCCAGGTATTTCTCGTTACAACCTATAATCCCACTCACTCAATATATCCAAACGCAGCTTTTAGAATAAACGTGCTTCTAACAAGCTAAAACTAAACATAGATGCAACTTCCTAATTTGAGCGAACACACACAGAGCCGTTTGAAATATAAGTTTCTCCTGTGTTTTAGACGCAATCTTACTGCTTTTCTTATCTACAGGTATATGCCTGGAAATGTCTGTTTCTATATTAAACAAAGAAAAGTTTCCTGAACTGCTACATGCACATACCCGTTTAACTCTGTGTGTTGAATATACACCTTGACAATCATTCTGGTAGACAGCTCCGTTTTTGTTTTAGAGCCAGATATTTCTTATTACCGCATATACTCACATTCACTCTAGAATATACAAAAGCATCTTTTAGAAGAAACGTGTTTCACACTTACTGAATCTAAACATAGATGCAACTTCCTAAGGTGAACCAACAAACAGCAGAACAGTTTGAAAAATAAGTTTCTCCTGTGTTTTAGACGCAGTCTTACTGCTAGTTCTCATATGCCTATATATGGCTGGAAATATCCGTTTCTGTATTCTGTAAAGAAAGACTTTCTGAACTGCTATATACACACATTAGTTTACCTCTGTAAGTTGAATGCACACCTTGACAACCATTCTGCCATATATTTCCATTTTTGTTTTAGAGCCAGCTATTTCTCATTGCAGCATTTAATCCCATTCACTCTGGAATATCCAAATGCAGCTTTTAGAAGAAATGTGTTTCCAACTCGCTGAATCTAAACATAGATGGAACTTCCTAAGGTGAACCAACACACAGCAGAGCAGTTTGAAATATAAGTTTCTCCTGTGCTTTGGACGCAGTCTTACTGCTAATTCTTGTATGCCTGTATATAGCTGGAAATATCTGTTTCTGGATTCTCCAAAGAAAGGGATTCTGAACTGCTGCATACACACATCAGTTTAACTCTGTAAGTTGAATGTACAACTTGACAATCATTCTGCTGGATAGCTCCTGTTTTATTTTAGAGCCAGATATTCCTTGTTGCTGCCGATACACCCATTCACTCTGGAATATCCAAATGCAGCTTTCAGAAGAAAGGTGTTTCCAACTCGCGGAATTGAAACATAGATGCAACTTCCTAAGGTGAGCCAACACACAGCAGAGCAGTTTGAAATATACGTACCTCCTGTGTTTTAGAGCAGTCTTAGTGCATATTCTCATGTACCTCTATATGGCTGGAAATATCCGTTTCTAATTTCTCCAAAGAAAGGGTTTCTGAACTGCTACATATAAACATCAGTTTAACTGTGTAAGTTGAATGTACACGTCGACAACCATTCTGATTGATATCTCCGTTTTTGTTTTAGAGGTAGATATTTCTCATTACAGCATATACTCCCATTCACTCTGGAATATCCAAACACAGCTTTTAGAGGAAACGTGTTTCCAACTCGCTGAATCTAAATATAGATGCAACTTTCTTAGGTGAACAAACACACAGCCAAGGAGTCTTAAACATAAGTTTCTCCTGTGTTTTAGACCCAGTCCTACAGCTAATTCTCATATTCCTGTATATGGCCGTAAATAACCATTTCTGGATTCTCCAAAGAAAGGGTTTCTGAACTGCTGCATACACACATCAGTACAACTCTTTAAGTTGAATGTACACCTTGACAAACATTCTGCTAGATAGCTCCATTTTTGTTTTAGTACTAGATATTTCTCATTACTGCATATACACCCATTCACTCTGGAATATCCAAATGCAGCTTTTCGAAGAAACGTATTTCCAACTCACTGAATCTAAGCATAGATGCAACTTCCTAAGGTGTAAAAACACACAGCAGAGCAGATCCAAATATGCGTTTCTTCTGTGTTTTAGACGCAGTGTTAATGCTAATTCTTATATTCCTGTCAGTGCTTGCAAAAATCCGTTTCTGGATTCTCCAAATTAAGGGTTTCTGAACTGCTGCATACACACATCACGTTTACTCTGTAAATTGAATGGACATCTTGACAACCATTATGCTAGATAGCTCCGTTTTTGTTTTAGAGCCAGGTATTTCTCATTACAACATATACTCCCATTCAATCTGGAATAACCAAACGCAGCTTTTAGAAGAAACAAGTTTCCAACTCGCAGAATCTAAACATAGATGCAGTTTCCAAAGGCGAACAAACACACTCTGGGACATTTTGAAATATTCGTTTCTTCTGTGTTTTAGAAGCAGTCTCCTGTAAACGGCTGGAAATATCCGTTTCTGGTTTATTCAAATAAAGGATTTCTGAACTGCTTCATACACACATCAGTTTAGCCTTGTGGGTTGAATGTACACCTTGACAATCATTCTGGTAGAAAGCTCCGTTTTTGTTTTAGAGCCCGATATTTCTCATTATAGTATATACTCCCATTCACTCTGGAATATCCAAACTCAGCTTTTAGGAGAAACGTGTTTCCAACTCGCTGAATCTAAACACAGATGCAACTTCCTAACATGAACCAACACACAGCAGAACACTTTGAAATATTTGTTTCTCCTGTGTTTTACACGCAGTCTTACTGCTAATTCCTTTATGCCTGTATATGGCTGGAAATATCCGTTTCTGGATTCTCCATAGAAAGGGTTTCTGAACTGCCAGAGACACACATCAGTTTAACTCTGTAAGTTGAAGGAACACTTGACAAATATTCTGCTAGTTAGCTCCGTTTTGTTTTAGAGCCAGATATTTCTCATTACACAATATACTCACATTCACTCTGGAATATCCAAATGCAGCTTTCAGAAGAAACGTGTTTCCAACTCCCTGAATCTAAGTAGATGCAGCTTGCTATGGTGAACCAACAAACAGCAGAGCAGTTCGAAATATAAGTTTCTCCTGTGTTTTAGACGCAGTCTTACTGCTAATTCTCATATGCCTGTATATGGCTGGAAATAACCGTTGCTGGATTCTCCAAAGAAAGGTTTTCTGAACTGCTGCATACACACATAAGATTAACTCTGTAAGCTGAATTTAGACATTGACAGCCATTCTGCCAGATAGCTCCGTTTTTGTTTTAGAGTCAGATATTTTTAATTACTGCATATGCTCCCATTCACTCTGGAATATCCAAACGCAGCTTTTAGAAGAAACGTGCTTCTAAAAAGCTGAATCTAAACATAGATGTAACTTCCTAATTTGAGCAAACACACACAGAGCCGTTTGAAATATACGTTTCCCCTGTGTTTTAGACGTGATCTTACCGCTATTCTTATATACCGGTATATGCCTGGAAATATCTGTTTCTATATTAAAGAAAGAAAAGTTTCCTGAACTGCTACATGCACACACCAGTTTAACTCTGTATGTTGAATATACACCTTGACAATCATTTTGCTAGATAGCTCCGTTTTTGTTTTTGAGCCAAATATTTCTCATTACACACTATACTCCCATTCACTCAGGAATATCCTAACGCAGCTTTTAGAAGAAAGGTGTCTCTAACTCGCTGAATCTAAAGATAGATGCAACTTCCTAATGTGAATGAAGACACAGCAGAGCAGTTTGAAATGTTCGATTCTCTTGTGTTTTAGACGCGATCTTACCGCTAATTCTTATATACCTGTACATGGCTGGAAATATCTGTTTCTAGATTCTCGAAAGAAAGGATTTCTTAACTGCTACATTCACACATCTGTTTAACTCTGTAAGTTGAATATACACCTTGACAATCATTCTTCTAGATAGCTCCGTTTTTATTATAGAGGCAGATATTTCTCATTACACCCTATAGTCCCATTCGCTCAGGAATATCCAAACGCAGGTTTTTGTCAAAAAGTGATTCTAACTCACTGAATCGAAATATAGATGCCACACTGTCTTCCACAATGGTTAAACTAATTTACACTCCCACCAACAGTGCAAAAGTGTTCCTGTTTCTCCACATCCTCTCCAGCATCTGTTGTCTCCAGATTTTTTAATGTTCGCCATTCTTACCGGCGTGAGATGGTATCTCAATGTAGTTTTGATTTGCATTTCTCTGATGACCAGTGATGATGAGCATTTTTTCATATGTTTGTTGGTCTCACGTATGTCTTCTTTTGTAAAGTGTCTGCTCATATCCTTTGCCCACTTTTGAATGGTCTTGTTAGTTTTCTTCTTGTAAATCTGCTTTAGTTCTTTGTAAATTTTGGATATCAGCCCTCTGTCAGATGGGTAAACTTCAACAATTTTTTCCCAATCTGTTGGTTGCCAATTCACTCTAATGATTGTTTCTTTGGCTGTGCAGAAGCGGGGACATGGATGAATCTGGAAACCATCATTCTCAGCAAACTGACAGAAGAGCAGAAGATCAAACACCACATGTTCTCACTCATAGGCGGGTGTTGAACAATGAGAACACATGGACACAGGGAGGTGAGCACTACACACTGGGGTCAGTTGGGGGGAAATAGGGGAGGGACCGTGGGGGGTGGGAAGTTGGGGAGAGATAGCAAGGGGAGAAATGCCAGATGTAGGTGATGGGGAGGAAGGCAGCAAATCACACTGCCACGTGTGTTACTATGCAACAATTTTGCATGTTCTTCACATGTACCCCAAATCCTAAAATGCAATAAAATCAATGGGAAAAAAAAAAAAAGAAATATAGATGCAACTTTCGAAGGTGAATGAACACACAGCAGAGCAGTTTGAAATATACGTTTCTCCTGTGTTTTAGACGTGATCTTACCACTAATTCTCATACACCTGTTTATGGCTGGAAATATCTGTTTCTAGATTCTCGAAAGAAATGGTTTCTGAACTGCTACATTCACCCATCAGTTTAACTGCGTAAGTTGTTTATACACCTTCACAATCACTCTGCTAGATGGCTCCGTTTTTGTTCTAGAGCCAGATATTTCTCATTACACACTATACTCCCATTCACTCAGGAACATCCAACACAGCTTTTAGAAGAAACGTGTTTCTAACTCGCTGCATTTAAACATATATTCAAATTGCTAAGGTGAATGAACACACAGCAGAGCATGTTGAAATATACGTTTCTCCTGTGTTTTAGATGCAAACTTACAGCTAATTCTTATTTACCTGTACATGGCTGGAAATATCTTTTTCTAGATTCTCGAAAGAAAGGATTTCTGAACTGCTACATTCACAGATCAGTTTAAATCTGTGCATTGAATATGCACATTGACAAATTTCTGCTAGATAGCTCCGTTTTTGTTTTAGAGCCAGATATTCTTATTATGCACTATACTCCCATTAGCTCAGGAATATCCAAACGGAGCTTTTAGAAGAAACGTGTCTGTAACTCACTGAATCTAAACATAGATGCCACTTCTTAGGTGAACGAACACACAGAAGAGCATTTTAATTACACTTTTCTCTTGTGTTTTAGACGCAATCTTACCGCTAAGTCTCATATACCTGTATATGGCTGGAAATATCTGTTTCTAGATTCTCGAAATAAAGGGTTTCTGAACAGCTACATTCACACACCTGTTTATCTCTGTTCGTTGAATATACACCTTGACAATCATTCTGCTAGATAGTACCGTTTTTGTTTTAGAGCCAGATATTTCTCATTACACCCTCTACTCGCACTCACTGAGGAATATCCAAACGCAGCTTATAGAAAAAACGAGTTTCTGCCTCGCTGAATGTAACCATAGATGCAATTTCCTCATGTGAACAAACACAGAGGAGGGCAGTTTTAAATATATTTTCTCCTGTGTTTTAGAGGCGATCTTACTGCTAATTCTCATGTACCTGTATACGGGTGGTGATATATCTTTCTAGATTTTCCAAAGAAAGAGTTTCTGAACTGCTATATTCACACATCAGTTTAACTCTGTAAGTGGAATATACACCTTGACAATCATTCTGCTAGATAGATCCGTTTTTGTTTTACATCCAGATATTTCTCATTACACCCTATACTCGCATTCACTCAGGAATATCCAAGTGCAGGTTTTAGAAGAAACGTGTTTCTAACTAGCTGAATCTAAACATAGATGCAACTTCCTGAGGTGAACGAACACACAGCAGAGCATTTTAAATATACGTTTCTCCTGTGTTTTAGACACGATTTACTGCTAATTCTTTTTTCCACCTTTTTATTTTATTGCATTTTAGGTTTTGGGGTACATGTGAAGAACATGCAAAATTGTTGCATAGGTACACACGTGGCCATGAGGTTTGCTACCTTCCTCCCCATCACCTACATCTGGCATTTCTCCCCTTGCTATCTTTCCCCAGCTTCCCACCCACCACCGTCCCTCCCGTATTCCCCCCAACTGATCCCAGTGTGTAGAGCTCCCCTCAATGTGTCCTTGTGTTCTCATTGTTCAACTCCCGCTTATGAGTGAGAACATGTGGTGTTTGATCTTCTGCTCTTCTGTCAGTTTGCTGAGAATGATGATTTCCAGGTTCATCCATGTCCCTACAAAGGACCCGAACTCATCGTTTTTGATGTCTGCAAAATATTCCATGGTGTATATGTGCCACATTTTCCCTATCCAGTCTATCGTCGATGGGCATTTGGGTTGGTTCCAGGTCTTTGCTATTGCAAACAGTGCTGCAATGAACATTGGTGTGCACGTGTCCTTATAGTAGAACGATTTGTAATCATTTGGATATATACCCAGCAATGCGATTGCTGGGTCAAATGGAATTTCTATTTCTAGGTCATTGAGGAATCGCCACACTGTCTTCCACAATGGTTGAACTAATTTACACTCCCACCAACAGTGCAAAAGCGTTCCTATTTATCCACATCCTCTCCAGCATCTGTTGTCTCCAGATTTTTTAATGATCGCCATTCTGACTGGCGTGAGATGGTATCTCAATGTAGTTTTGATTTGCATTTCTCTGATGACCAGTGATGATGAGCATTTTTTCATATGTTCGTTGGCCTCATGTATGTCTTCTTTTGCAAAGTGTCTGTTGATATCCTTTGCCCATTTTGAATGGGCTTCTTTGTTTTTTTTTCTTGTAAATCTGTTTCAGTTCTTTGTAAATTCTGGATATCAGCCCTTTGTCAGATGGGTAAACTGCAAATATTGTTTTCCATTCTGTTGGTTGCCGATTCACTCTGACTGTTTCTTTTGCTGTGCAGAAGCTGTGGAGTTTGATTAGGTCCCATTTGTCTATTTTGGCTTTTGTTGTCAATGCTTTTGGTGTTTTGGTCATGAAGTCCTTGCCTACACCTATGTCCTGAATGGTTTTGCCTAGATTTTCTTCTAGGGTTTTTATGGTGTTAGGTCTTATGTTTAAGTCCATCTGGAGTTAATTTTAGTGCACTGTGTCAGGAAGGTGTCCAGTTTCTGCTTTCTGCACATGGCTAGCCAGCTTTCCCAACACCATTTATTGAACAGGGAATCCTTTCCCCATTGCTTGTTTTTGTCTGGTTTGTAAAACATCAGATGGTGGTAGATATGTTGTGTTGCCTCCGAGGCCTCTGTTCTGTTCCATTGATCTGTATCTCTGTTTTGGTACCAGTACCATGCTGTTTTGATTACTGTAGCCCTGTAGTATAGTTTGAGGTCCGGTAGTGTGATGCCTCCCGTTTGTTCTTTTTGCTTAGAATTGACTTGGTTATGCGGGCTCTCTTTTGGTTCCATATGAAGTTTAAGGTGGTTTTTTCCAGTTCTGTGAAGAAGGTCGTTGGTAGCTTGAAGGGGATAGCATTGAATCTGTAAATTACTTTGGGCAGTATGGCCATTTTCACGATATTGATTCTTCCTAACCATGAACATGGAATGTTTCTCCATCTGCTTGTGTCCTCTCTTATTTCGTTGAGCAGTGGCTTGTAGTTCTCCTTGAAGAAGTCCTTTACGTTTCTTGTTAGTAGTATTCCTAGGTATTTTATTCTCTTTGTGGCAATTGTGAATGGAAGTTTGTTCTTGATTTGGCTCTCTTTAAGTCTGTTATTGGTGTATAGGAATGCATGTGAATTTTGCACATTGATTTTGTATCCTGAGACTTTGCTGAACTTGCTTATCAGTTTCAGGAGATTTGGGACTGAGACGATGGGGTCTTCTAGATATACAATCATGTCATCTGCAAATAGAGACAAGTTGAATCCCTCCTTTCCTATTTGAATGCCCTTTATTTCTTTTTCTTGCCTGATTGCTCTGGCTAGAACTTCTAATACTTTATTGAATAGCAGTGGCGAGAGAGGGCATCCTTGTCTGGTGCCACATTTCAAGGGGAATGCTTCCAGTTTTTGCCCATTCAGTATGATATTGGCTGTTGGTTTGTCATAAACAGCTTTTATTATTTTGAGATACATTCCATCGATACCAGGCTTATTGAGGGTTTTTAGCATAAAGGGCTGTTGAATTTTGTCAAAGGCCTTCTCTGCATCAATTGAGATAATCATGAGGTTTTTGTCTTTGGTTCTGTTTATGTGGTGAATTACGTTTATAGACTTGCGTATGTTGAACCAGCCTTGCACCCCCGGGATGAAGCCTACTTGATCATGGTGGATAAGCTTTTTGATGTGCTGTTGCAATCGGCTTTTCAGTATTTTATTGAAGATTTTTGCATCTATGTTCATCATGGATATTGGCCTGAAGTTTTCTTTTCTTGTTGAGTCTCTGTTGGGTTTTGGGTCAGGATGATGTTGGTCTCATAAAATGATTTGGGAAGAATACCCTCTTTTTTTATTGTTTGGAATACTTTCAGAAGAAATGGTACCAGCTCCTCTTTGTATGTCTGGTAGAATTCGCCTGTGAACCCATCTGGACCTGGGCTTTTTTTGGGTGGTAAGCTCTTAATTGCTGCCTCAACTTCAGAACTTGTTATGGGTCTGTTCAGGGTTTCAGTTTCTTCCTGGTTTAGGCTTGGCAGGAGGCAAGTGTCCAGGAATTTATCCATTTAATCCAGGTTTATTAGTTTGGGTGCATAGAGTTGTTTGTAATAATCTCTGACGATCGTTTGAATTTCTGTGGAATCTCTGGTGATATCCCCTTTATCGTTTTTTATTGCATCAATTTGTTTATTTCCTCTTTTCTTTTTTATTAATCTGGCTAGTGGTCTGTCTATTTTGTTGATCTTTTCAAAAAACCAACTCCTGGATGTATTGATTTTTTGAAGGGTTTTTTGTGTCTCTATCTCCTTCAATTCTGCTCTGATCTTAGCTATTTCTTGTCTTCTGCTAGACTTTGAGGATTTTGGATCTTGCTCCTCTAGCTCTTTCAGTTTTGAGGATAGGGTGTCAATTTTTTATCTCTCCTTGCTTCTCATGTGGGCACATATTGCTATATATTTTCCTCTAGAGACTGCTTTAGATGTGTCCCAGAGATTCTGGTATCTTGTGTCTTCATTCTTGTTGCTTTCGAAGAACATCTTTATTTCTCTGTCTTCATTTCATTGTTTTTTCGAGTCAACATTGAAGAGCAAGTTGTTCAGTTTCCACGAAGCTGTGCGGTTCTGGGTGAGTTTTTGAATTCTGAGTTCTACCTTGATTGCACTGTGGTCTGAGAGACTGTTACAGTTTCCATTTTTTGCATTTGCTGAGGAGTGATTTACTCCCAATTATGTGGTCAATTTTAGAGTAGGTGTGATGTGGTGCTGAGAAGAATGTATGTTCTGTGGATTTGGGGTGGAGAGTTCTGTAAATGTCTATTAGGTTTGCTTCGTCCAGGTCTGAGTTCAAGTCCTGGATATCCTTGTTAATTTTCTGTCTGGTTGATCTGTCTAATATAGACAATATGGTGTTAAAGCCTCCCAATATTATTGTGTGGGAGTCTAAGTCTCTTTGTAAGTCATTAAAAACTTGCCTTATGTATCTGGGTGCTCTTGTATTGGGTGCGTATATATTTAGGATCGTTAGCTCTTCTTGTTGCATTGATCCTTTTACCATTATGTTATGTCCCTCTTTGTCTCTTATGATCTTTGTTGCTTTAAAGTCTAATTTATCAGAGTTGAGAATTTCAACTGCTGCTTTTTTTTGCTCTCCATTTGCTTGGTAAATCTTCCACCTTCCCTTTATTTTGAGCCTTTGTGTATCCTTACATGTGAGATGCGTTTCCTGGATACAACACACTGATGGGTTTTGTCTTTTTATCCAATTTGCCAGTCTATGTCTTTTGATTGTGGCATTTAGTCCATTTACATTTAGGGTTACTATTGTTATGTGCGAATTTAATACTGCCATTTTGGTGCTAGCTGGGTGTTTTGCCCTTTAATTGAGCTGGTAGTTGTTGTTCCTTTATATGTGTAGAGCCTCTTTCAGGAGCTCTTGTAGAGCTGGCCTGGTGGTGACGAAATCTCTGAATACTTGCATGTTCCCGAAGCATTTTATTTTTCCTTCACTTATGTAGCTTAGTTTGGCTGGATAGGAGATTCTGGGTTGAAAGTTCTTTTCTGTAAGGATGTTGAATATTGACCACACTCTCTTCTGGCTTGTAGGGTTTCTGCTGAGAGATCTGCTGTGAGTTTGATGGGCTTCCCTTTGTGGGTAACCTGAGCTTTCTCTCTGGCTGCCGTTAGTATTTTCTCCTTCATTTCAACCCTGGTGAATCTGACAATTATGTGCCTTGGGTTTGCTCTTCTTGAAAAATATCTTTGTGGTGTTCTCTGTATTTCCTGGATTTGAATGTTTGCCTGCTTTGCTAGGTTGTGGAAGTTTTCATGGATGATATCCTGAAGAGTATTTTCCAGCTTGGTTTCATTCTCTTCGTCACATTCAGGTAAGCCTATCAAACGTAGATTATGTCTTTTCACATAGCCCCACATTTCTTGGAGATTTTGTTCATTCCTTTTTACCCTTTTTTCTCCAGTCTTGCCTTCCCATTTTATTTCATCGAGTTGACCTTCAACCTCTGATATGCTTTCTTCTGCTTGGTGAATTGGATTGTTGATACTCGTGCATGCTTCGCGAAATTCTCGTGTTGCGTTTTTCAGCCCCATCAATTCACTTATATTCCTTTCTATTTTCTCCATTCTCGTTAGGATTTCGTCAAATCTTTTTTCAAGGTTCTTAATTTATTTGCATTTAGTTAGAACATGTTCTTTAAGTTCACAGAAGTTTTTACTACCCACTTCCTGAAGTCTGATTCTGTCGTTTCATCACACTCGTTCTCCCTCCAACCTTGTTCCCTTGATGGTTAGGAGTTCTGATCCCGTGTAGGAGAAGTGGTGTTCTGGTTTTGGGTGTTTTCATCCTTTTTGCGCTGGTTTCTTCCCATCTTTAAGCATTTATCCACCTGTTGACTTTGTAGTTGCTGGCTTTCAGATTGGGTCTCAAATCTTTCAGATTGACACTCTGTTTGTTGATGATGAGGTTATTTCTGTTTCTTGGTTTTCCTTCTGACAGTCTGGCCCCTCTGCTGTAGGTCTGCTGAGGCTCACTCCAGGCCCTGCCTGCCTGGGGTTCACCTGCAGCAGCTGCTGAACAGTAAGGGTTGTCACCAGTTTCCTTCTTCTGCTATCATTGTCCCAGAAGGATACCTGCCTCGTGTCAATGTTATCTCTCCTTTATGAGGTGTCTCTTTGGATATATAGGGGTCAGGGAGCTGCTTGAGGAGACGGTCTCTTCTTTATAGGAGCTCAAATGGTGAACTGTGAGCTCTGTTTTTCATTCAGAGTTGCTGGGCAGGTACGTTTAGGTCTGCTGCAGCAGAAGTCATAAACTGCTTTTTGTTCCTAGGTGCTCTGTCCCAGGGATTTAGGGCTTTATTTATGAGTTTCTGTATGCTGCTGCCTTCTTTTTTTTTTCCTTCAGAACTGCCCTGCCCAGCAAGGAGGCAGCCTAGTCACTGTCTTCCTGTAGAGGCATTGCTGAGCTTCTGTGGGCTCCGCCCAGCTGCCAAGTGAACTTCCCTGCAGTCCTGTTTATATGTGTGTAGTTAGAACTGCTTTGGTGATGGTGGCCCACCTCTGTGGCGGCGGGGTCTCTCTGCTGTGTCAGGTTGCCTTGGCAACGGCGGGCTGCCTCAGCTATGGCAGGTTGCCTTGGCAATGGTGGGCTGCCTCAGCAATGGCGGGTTGCCTTGGTAACGTCGGGCTGCATCAGCATTGTTTGACTACCTCCGTCATGGCGGACTGCCTCCCTAATGGCAGACGCCCCTCCCCCACAGAGCTGGACTGCCCAGGTTCAGCTGCGCTTGCTGTTAAAGTCTCAATCCAGAGTTTCTAATTGCTGTTCTTTTGTGGTGGTGGGACCAGCCGAGCTTGATCGCCTGGTTCCCTGCCTCAGAGCCTTTTTTAAGTTTCTGTTCCTGTCGACTGTTGAAGAGATGCCGGGGTCTGTTTGTTTTCCCATGCAGCCACTCACTGCGCTGGCATAAACAGTGGCACTGAGGTTTGTAGTGTTTTTTTTTTTTTTTTTTTTTTTTTTTTTTGCCCTTTAATCTACTGTCCTGGTTCCCTGCTCAGTCCGCTTTTTAAACAGACGAATGGGTGAATTCCCGTGGCTCCAATCACCAGGTCAAAAGGGCACATGGAAGAGTATATTTTGTATGGAGAATCACTATTCAAGGGTGCCTACAAAGCAGCCGCACGGGGCAAAGCAACGTCGCCGGCCGGCACAGCCGCGCTGGCCAAAACAGCCGCGCTGGTGAGCGGTGTCGCTCCTTCGCCTGGGAATTACCTACTCTGTGGGCAATAAAAATGCGGCGTTCACTCACACTCTGTGCTATCACTGTAAGCTGCAACCGGAGTTGTTATTTATCGGCCATCCTTGATCCTCCGAGAAGTTTTAAAGATACGTTTCTCCTGTGTTATAGACGGAGTCTTACTGCTAATTCTTATATGCCTGTATACGGCTGGAAATATCCATTTCTGGTTTCTACAAAGAAAGGTTTCATGAACTACTACATATACACATCACGTTAACTCTGTAAGTTGAATGTACCCCTTGACAACCATTCGGCTAGAGAGCTAGTTTTTGTTTTAGAGCCAGATATTTGTCATTATACTCTATACTCCCATTCACTCTGGAATACCCAACACAGCTTTTATACAAAACGGGTTTCCAACTCACTGAATCTAAACATAGATGCAACTTAATAAGGTGAACCAACACACAGCAGAGCAGCTTTAAATATACGTTTCTACTTCGCTTTAGACGCAGTCTTACTACTAGTTCACATATGCCTGCATATGGCTGGAAATATCCGTTTCTGGATTATCGAAAGAAAGGATTTCTGAATTGCTGCACACACACATCAGGTTACCTCTGTAAGCTGATTGCACAGCTTGACAACCATTCTGCTACATAGCTCCATTTTTGTTTTAGAGCAAGATACTTCTCATTACAGCCTATACTCCCATTCACTCTGGAATGTCAAAACGCAGCTTTTAGAGGAAACGTGCTTCTAAGTCGCTGAATATAAACATAGATGAAAGTTCCTAAGGTGAACGAACACAAAGCAGAGAAGTTGGAAATCGGCGTTTTTCCTGTGTTTTAAACGCAGTCTTACTTCTAGTTCTTATATGCTTGTCTATGACTGGAAATATCTGTTTCCACACTCGCCAAAGAAAGGATTTCTGAACTGCTGCACACACATCTGTTTAAGTCTGCAAGTTGAATGTACAGCTTGACAACTATTCTGCTAGATAGCTGCATTTTTGTTTTAGAGCAAGATATTTCTCATTACAGCCTATAGTCCCATTCGCTGTGGAATATCCAAAGGCAGGTTTTAGAAGAAACATGTTTCTAACTCGGTGAATCTAAACATATATGCAACTTCCAAAGGTGAACAAACAGAAAACAGAGCATTTTGAAATAGAAGTTTCTCCTGTGTTTTAAACACAGTCTTACTGCTAGTTCTTATATGACTGTATATATGGCTGGAAATATCTGTTTCCAGATTCTCCAAAGAAAGGATTTCTGAACTGTTGAACACACACATCAGTTTAACTCTGTAAATTGATTGTACAGCTTGACAACCATTCTGCTAGATAGCTGCGTTTTTGTTTTGGAGCAAGATATTTCTCGTTACAGGCTATGCTCCCATTCACTCTGGAATATCCAAATGTAGCTTTTCGAAGAAACTTGTTTCTCACTTGCTGAATGTAAACACAGATGCAACTTCCTAAGGTGAATGAACGCAAAGGAGTGCAGTTTGAAATAGACGTTTCTCCTGTGTTTTAAGCGCAGTATTCCTGGTAGGTGTTATATGCCTGTATATGGCTGGAAGTAACTGTTTCCAGATTCTCCAAAGAAAGGATTTCTGAACTGCTGCACACACACTTCAGGTTAACTCTGTAAGTTGATTGCACAGATTAACAACCATTTTGCTAGATAGATCCGTTTCAGTTTTAGAGCAAGATATTTCTCATTACAGCCTATTCCCCCATACACTCTGGAATATCCAAATGCAGCTTTTAGAAGAAACATGTTTCTAACTCGATGAATCTAAACATAGATGCAACTTCCTAAGGTGAAAAAAAAACAAAGCACAGCAGTTTGAAATAGACGTTTCTCCTGTGTTTTAAACGCAGTATTACTGCTAGTTCTTACATGCCTGTATATGGCTGGAAATATCTGTTTCCAGATTCTCCAAAGAAAGGATTTCTGAACTGCTGCACACACACATCAGTTTAACTCTGTACGTTGATTGCACAGCTTGACAACCATTCTGCTAGATAGCTGCGTTTTTGTTTTAGAGCAAGTTATTTGTCATTACAGCCTATAGTCCCATTCACTCTGGAATATACAAACGCAGGTTTTAGAAGAAACTTGTTTCTAACTCGCTGAATCGCAACATAGATGCAACTTCCTAAGGTGAAAAAAAACAAAGCACAGCAGTTTGAAATAGACGTTTTTCCTGTGTTTTCAACGCAGTCTAACTGCTAGTTCTTATATGCATGTATATGGCTGGAATTATGTTTCCAGATTCTCCAAAGAAAGGATTTCTGAACTGCTGCACACACACATCTTTTTAACTCTGTAAGTTGATTGCACAGCTTGACAACCATTCTGCTAGACAGCTCCGTTTTTGTTTTATGACAAGATATTTCTCATTACAGCCTATACTCCCTTTCACTCTTGAATATCCAAAGGCAGATTTTAGAAGAATCGTGTTTCTAACTCGCTGAATCTAAACACAGATGCAACTTCCTAAGGTGACAATACACAAAGCTGAGCAGTTTGAAATAGACGTTTCTCTTTTGTTTTAAACGCAGTATTACTGTTAGTTCTTATATGCCGCTATATGGCTGGAAATATCTGTTTCCAGATTCTCCAAAGAGAGGATTTCTGAACTGCTGCACACACACATCAGTTTAACTCTGTATGTTGATTGCACAGCTTGACAACCATTCTGCTAGATAGCTCCGTTTTTATTTTAGAGCAAGATATTTCTCATTACAGACTATACTGACATTCTCTCTGGAATATCCAAACACAGCTTTTATAAGAAACGTGTTGCTAACTCTCTGAATCTAAATATAGGTGCAACCTCCTATGGTGAATGAACGCAAAGCAGAGCTGTTTGAAATAGACGTTTCTCCTGTGTTTTAAACACAGTCTTACTGGTAGTTCTTATATTCCTGTATACGGCTAAAAATGCCTGTTTGCAGATTCTCCAAAAAGGATTCCCGAACTGTAGCACACACATCAGTTTACCTCTGTAAGTTGATTGCACAGCTTGACAACCATTCTGCTAGATAGCCCGTTTTTGTTTTAGAGCAAGATACTTCTCATTACAGCCTATACTCCCATTCACTCTGGAATATCCAAAGGCAGGTTTTAGACGAAACGTGTTTCTAACTGGCTGAATCTAAACATAGATGCAACTTCCTAAGGTGAACGAACACAAAGCAGAGCAGTTTGAAATAGACGTTTCTCCTGTGTTTTAAACGCAGTCTTTCTGTTAGTTTTTATATGCCTCTATATGGCTGGAAATATGTGTTTCCAGATTCTCCAAAGAAATAATTTCTGAACTGCTGTGCACACATCAGTTTAATTCCATAAGTTCATTGCACAGCTTGACAACCCTTCTGCTAGATAGCTCCGTTTTCATTTTAGAGCAAGATACTTCTCATTACAGCATGTACTCCCATTCACTCTGCAATATCCAAAGTCAGCTTTTAGAAGAAACGTGTTTCTAACTCGCTGAATCTAAACATAGATGCCACTTCCTGAGGTGAAAGAACACAAAGCAGAACAGTTTGAACTCGACATTTCTCCTGTGTTTTAAAGGCAGTCTTACTAGTAGTTCTTATATGCCTGTATATGGCTAAAACTATCTGTTTCCAGATTCTCCAAAGAACGGATTTCTGAACTACTGCACACACACATCAATTTAACTCTGTAAGTTCATTTTAAAGTTTGACAACCATTCTGCTAGAGAGGTCCGTTTTTGTTTTAGAGCAAGATATTTCTCATTACAGACTATACTGACATTCACTCTCGAACATACAAATGCAGCTTTTATAAGAAACGTGTTGCCAACTCGCTGAATATAAACATAGATGCAACTTCCTAAGGTGACCGTACACAAAGCAGAGCAGTTTGAAATAAACGTTTCACTTTTGTTTTAAACGCAGTATTACTCTTAATTCTTATATGCCTCTATATGGCTAGAAATATCTGTTTGCAGATTATCCAAAGAGAGGATTTCTGAACTGCTGCACACACACATCAGTTTATCTCTGTACGTTGATTGCATGGCTTGACAACCATTCTGCTAGATAGCTCCGTTTTTGTTTTAGAGCAAGATACTTCTCATTACATCCTATACTCCCATTCACACTGCAATATCCAAAGGCAGCTTTTAGAATAAACGTGTTTCTAACTCGCTCAATCTAAACATAGATGCAACGTTCTAAGTTGAACGAACACAAAGCAGAGCAGATTGAAATAGACGTTTTTCCTGTGTTTTAAACACAGTCTTACTGCTAGTTCTGATGTGCCTGTATATGGCTGGAATATCTGTTTCCAGATTCTCCAAAGAAAGGATTTCTGAACTGCTGCACACGCACATCAGTTTACCTCTCTAATTAGATTTTACAGCTTGACAACCATTCTGCTAGTTAGCTGTGTTTTTGTTTTAGAGCAAGATATTTCTCATTACAACCTACACTACGATTCACTCTGGAATACTGAAACACAGCTTTTAGAAAAAACATGTGTCTAACTCACTGAATCTAAACATAGATGCAACTTCCTAAGGTGAACGAACAGAAAGCAGAGCAGTTTTAATTAGAAGTTTCTCCTCTGTTTTAACGCAGTCTTACTGCTAATTCCTATATGCCAGTATATGGCTGGAAATATCTGTTTCCAGATTCTCCAAACAAAAGATTTCAGAACTGCTGCACATGCACATCAGTTTAACTCTGTAAGTTGATTGCACAGCTTGACAACCATTCTGTTAGATAGCTCCATTTTTGTTTTAGAGCAAGATATTTCTCATTACAGACTATACTAACATTCCCTCTGGAACATTCAAACGCATCCTTGAAAAGAAACGTGTTGCTAACTCGCTGAATCTAAACATAGATGCAACTTCCTAAGGTGAACGAGCACAAAGCAGAGCAGTTTGAAATAGACGTTTCTTCTGCATTTCAAACGCAATCTTCCTGCCAGTTCTTATATGCTTGTATATGTCTGGAAATATCTGTTTCCAGATTCTCCAAAGGAAAGATTTCTGAACTGCTGCACACACACAGCACTTTAACTCTGTAAGTTGAATGTAGGGCTTGACAACCATTAAGGTAGATAGCTGCGTTTTTGTTTTAGAGCAAGATATTTCTCATTACAGCCTATATTCCCATTCACTCTGGAATATCCAAATGCAGCTTTTAGAAGAAAAGTTATTCCAACTCGCTGAATCTAAACATAGATGCCACTTCCTAAGGTGAACAAACACAAAGCAGGGCAGTTTGAAATAGACGTTTCTCCTGTGTTTTAAACACAATCTTACTGCTACTACATATGCCTGCATATGGCTGGAAATATCTGTTTCCAGATTCTCCAAAGAAAGATTTTCTGAACTGCTGCACACACACATTAGTTAAACTCTGTAAGTTTATTGTACAGCTTGACAACCATTCTGCTAGATAGCTGCGTTTTTGTTTTAGATCAAGATATTTCTCATTACAACCTATACTCCGATTCACTATGGAGTATCAATACACAGCTTTTTGAAGTAACGTGTTTCTAATTCGCTGAACCTAAACATAGATGCAACTTCGTAAGGTGAACGAACACAAAGCAGAGCAGTTTGAAATAGACGTTTCTCCTGTGTTTTAAACGGAGTATTACTGCTAGTTCTTTTATGCCTGTATATGGCTGGAAATATCTGTTTCCATATTCTCCAAAGAATGGATTTCTGAACCGTTGTACACACATCAGTTTAACTCTGTAGGTTGATTGTGCAGATTATCAACCATCTGCTAGATAGGTGCGTTTTCGTTTTAGAGCTAGATATTTGTCACTAGAGCCTATACTCCCATTCACTCTGGAATATCCAAACGAAGCTTTTAGAAGAAACTTGTTTCTAACTCACTGAATCTACCCATAAATGGAACTTCGTAAGGGGAAGGAACACAAATTAGAGCAGTTTGAAACAGACGTTTCTCCAGTGTTTTAAACGAAGTCTTACTGCTAGTACTCATATGCCCGTATATGGCTGGAAATATCTGTTTCCAGATTCTCCAAAGAAAGGATTTCTGAACTGCTTCACACATACATCAGTTGAACTCAGGAAGTTGATTTTACACCTTGACAACCATTCTGCTAGATAACAGCATTTTTGCTTTAGAGCAAGATACTTCTCATTACAGCCTATGTGCCGATTCACTCTGGAATATCCAAACGCAGCTTTTAAAAGAAACGTGTTTCTAACTCTCTCAATCTAAACGTAGATGCAAATTCCTAAGGTCAACGCACAAGAAACAGAGCAGTTTGAATTAGACGTTTCTCTTGTGTTTTAAACGCAGTCTTACTGGTAGTTCTTATATGCCTGTATATGGCTGGAAATGTCTGTTTCCAGATTCTCCAAAGAAAGGATTTCTGAACTGCTGCACATACACATCAGTTTAACTCTGTACGTTGATTGCACAGTTTGACAACCATTCTGCTAGATAGCTGCGTTTTTGTTTTAGAGCAAGATATTTGTCATTACAGCCTATACTTCCATTCACTCTGGAATATACAAACGCAGGTTTTAGAAGAAACGTGTTTCTAACTCACTGAATCTACACATAGATGGAACTTCCTAAGGTGAATGAATACAAAGCAGAGCAGTTTGAAATAGAAGATTCTCCTGTGTTTTAAACGCATTCTTACTGCTATTTCTTATATGCCTGTATATGGCTGGAAATATCTGTTTCCAGATTCTCCACAGAAAGGATTTCTGAACTTCTGCACACAGACATCAGTTTAACTCTGTAAGGTGATTACACAGCTTGACAATCATTCTGCTAGATAGTTCCGTTTTGGTTCAGAGCAAGATATTTCTCATTACAGCCTAGACTCCCTTTCACTCTGGAATGTCCAAACACAGCTTTTAGAAGAAACGTGTTTCCAACTCGCTGAATCGCATCATAGATGCAGCTTCCTAAGGTGAACGAACACAAAGGAGAGCAGTTTGAAATAGACGTTTTTCCTGTGTTTTCAACGCAGTCTAACTGCTAGTTCTTATATGCATGTATATGGCTGGAATTATGTTTCCAGATTCTCCAAAGAAAGGATTTCTGAACTGCTGCACACACACATCAGTTTAACTCTGTAAGTTGATTGCACAGCTTGACAACCATTCTGCTAGATAGCTCCGTTTTTGTTTTAAAGCAAGATATTTCTCATTACAGACTATCCTGACATTCTCTCTGGAATATCCAAACACAGCTTTTATAAGAAACGTGTTGCTAACTCTCTGAATCTAAATATAGGTGCAACTTCCTATGGTGAACGAAGGCAAAGCAGAGCTGTTTGAAATAGACGTTTCTCCTGGGTTTTAAATGCAGTCTTACTGGTAGTTCTTATATGCCTGTATACGGCTAAAAATATCTGTTTCCAGATTCTCCAAAGAACGGATTTCTGAACTGCTGCACACACACATCAATTTAACTCTGTAAGTTCGTTTTACAGTTTCACAACCATTCTGCTAGAGAGGTCCGTTTTTGTTTTAGAGCAAGATACTTCTCATTACAGCCTATACTCCCATTCACTCTGGAATATCCAAATGCAGCTTTTAGAAGAAACGTGCTTCCAGATCGCTGAATCTAAACATAGATGTAACTTCCTAGGATAAACCAACACACAGCAGAGCAGTTTGAAATATTAGTTTCTCCTGAGTTTTAGATGCAGTTGTACTTCTAATTCTTTTGTGCCTGTATATGGCTGGAAATATCCATTTCTGGATTCTTCAAAGAAAGGGTTTCTGAACTGCTGGAGATACACATCAGTATCTCTCTGTAAGTTGAAGGCATACCTTGACAACCGTTCTGCTAGATAGCTCCGCTTTTGTTTTATGGCAAGATATTTCTCATTACACCATGTAATCCAATTCACTCTGGAATATCCAAACGCAGCTTTCACAGGAAACGTGTTTCCAGCTCGCTCAATCTAAACATAGATTTAACTTCCTAAGATAAACCAACACACAGCAGAGCATTTTGAAATATTAGTTTCTCCTGAGTTTTAGATGCAGTCTTACTGCTAATTCTTATGTGACTGTATATAGCTAGAAATATGCATTTCTGGATTCTCCAAAGAAAGGGTTTCTGAACTGCTAGAGACATACATCAGTTTTACTCTGTAAGTTGAATGCACAACTTGACAACCGTTCTGCTGGATAGCTCCACTTTTGTTTTAGAGCCAGACTTTTCTCATTACACCTTAAACTCCCATTCAGGCTGGAATATCCAAACTCAGCTTTTAGAAGAAGCCTCTTTCCACCTGGCTGAATCTAAACATAGATGCAACTTCCTAAGATAAACGAACACACAGCAGAGCAGCTTGAAATATTCATTTCTCCTGAGTTTTTGATGCAGTCCTACTGCTAATTTTTATGTCCCTGTGTATGGCTGGAAATATCCATTTCTGGATTCTCCAAAGAAAGGGTTTCTGAACTGCTAGAGACATACATCTGTTTAACTCTCTAAGTTGAGTGGACGCCTTGACAACAGTTCTGCTAGATAGCTCCACTTTTGTGTTAGAGCCAGGTATTTCTCATTACACCATATACTTCCATTCACCCTGGAATATCCAAAAGCAGCTTTTAGAAGAAACGCGTTTCCAACTCGCTGAATCTAAGCATAGATGCAGCTTCCTAAGATAAACCGACACACAGCAGAGTAGTTTGAAATAATCGTTTCATCTGAGTTTTAGATGCAGTCTTACTTCTAATTATTATCTGCCTGTCTATGACTGGAAATATCCACTTCTGTATTCTCCGAAGAAAGGGTTTCTGAACTGCTAGAGGCACACATCAGTTTAACTCCGTAAGTTGAATGCAGACCTTGACAACAATTCTGCTAGATAGCTCCATTTCTGTTTCACAGCCAGATATTTCTTATTACACCGTATGCTGCCATTCACTGTAGATTATCCAAACGCATCTTTTAGAAGAAAAGTGTTTCCAACTGGCTGAATCTAAACATAGATGCAACTTCCTAAGATAAACTAACACAGAGCAGAGCAGTTTGAAATATTCGTTTCTCCTGGGTTTTACATGCAGTCTTAATACTAATTTTTATGTGCCTGTATATGGCTGGAAATATCCATTTCTGGATTGTCCTAAGAAAGGGTTTCTGAACTGCTAGAGACACACATCAGTTTAACAGTGTAAGTTGAATGCATAGCTTGGCAACAGTTCTGTTAGATAGCTCTGCTTTTGTTTTAGAGCGACATATTTCTCTTTACATTGTACACTCGTATTCACTGTGGAATATCCTAACGCAGCTTTTAGAATAAACCTGTTTCCATCTCGCTGAATCTAAACATAGATGTAACTTCCTAAGATAAACCAACACACAGCAAAGCAGTATGAAACATTCGTTTCTCCTGAGTTTTAGATGCAGTCTTACTGCTAATTCTTATGTGCCTGTATATGGCTGGAAATATCTATTTCTGGATTATCCAAAGAAAGGTTTTGTGAGCTGATAGAGACACACATCAGTTTATCTCTGTAAGTTGAACACACAGCTGGACAATCGTTCTGCTAGATAGCTCCAGTTTTGTTTTAGAGCCAGATATTTCTCATTACATCATATACTCCATTTCACCCTGGAATATCCAAACGCAGCTTTTGGAAGAAACGTGTTTCCAACTCGCTGAATCTACACATAGATGCAACTTCCTAAGTTAAACCAACACACAGCAGAACAGTTTGAAATATTCGTTTCTCCTGTGTTTTAGATGCAGTCTTATTGCAAATTCTTATGTGCCAGTATATGGCTGGAAATACCCAATTCTGGATTCCCCAAAGAAAGTGTTTCTAAACTGATAAAGACACACATAAGTTTAACTCTGTAAGTTGAATGTACAGCTTGACAACCGTTCTGCTCGATAGATCCGCTATTGTTTTAGAGCCAGATATTTCTCATTACAATATATACCCCTATTCACTCTGGAATATCCAAACGCAGGTTTTAGAAGAAACGATTTTCCAACTCGATGAATCTAATCCTAGATGCAACTTCCTAAGATAAACCAACACGCAGCAGAGCAGTTTGAAATATTCATTTATCCTGAGTTTTGGTTGCAGTGTTACTGCTAATTCTTATGTCCCTGTGTATGGCTGGAAATATCCATTTCTGGATTATCCAAAGAAAGGGTTTCTGAAATGCTAGAGACACAAATCAGTTTAACTCTGTAAGTTGAATGCAGACCTTGACAAAAGTTCTGCTGGATAGCTTCGCTTTTGTTTTCGAGCCAGATATTTCTCATTACACTATGCACTCCCGTTCACTGTAGAATATCCAAACGCAGCTTTTAGAAGAAACGTGTTTCCAACTTGCTGAATCTAAACATAGATGCAACTTCCTAAGATAAACCAACACACAGAACAGCAGTTTGAAGTATTCATTTCTCCTGAGTTTTAGATGCAGTCTTACTGCTAATTATCATGTGCCTGTATATGGCTGGAAATATACATTTCTGGATTCTCCAAAGAAAGGGTTTCTGAACTCCGAGAGACACACATCAGTTTAACTCTGTAAGTTGAATGCAAACCTTGACAAGTGTTGTGTTAGATAGATCTGCTTTTGATTTAGAGCCAAATATTTCTGATTACTCCATGTACTCCTATTCACTCTGGAATATCCAAACACAGCTTTTAGAAGGAACGAGTTTCCCACTGGCTGAATCAAAACATAGTTGCAACTTCCTAAGATAAACCAACACACAGCAGAGGAGTTTGAAATATTCGTTTCTCCTGAGTTTTAGATGCAGTTTAACAGCTAAATCTTATATGCCTATATATGGCCAGAAATATCCCTTTCTGGATTCTCCAATGAAAGGGTTTCTGAACTGCTAGAGACATACATCAGTTTAACTCTGTAGGTTGAATGCACACCTTCACAACCGTTCTGCTGGATAGCTCCACTTTCGTTTTAGAGCCAGATGTTTCTCATTACACCTTATACTCCCATTCACTCTGGAATATCTAAACGCAGCTTTTAGCAGAAACGTGTTTCCAGCTCGCTGAATCTAAACATAGATGTAACTTCCTAAGATAAACCAACACAGAGCAGAGCAGTATGAAACATTCGTTTCTCCTGAGTTTTTGATGCAGTCTTAGTGCTAATTCTTATGTGCCTGTATATGGCTGGAAATATCCATTTCTGGATTCTCCAAAGAAAGGGTTACTGAGCTGCTAGAGACACACATCAGTTTATCTCTTTAAGTTGAATGCACACCTTGACAATCGTTCTGCTAGATAGCTCCCCTTACTTTTAAAGCCAGATATTTCTCATTACAGCCTATAGTCTCATTCACTCTGGAATATCCAAACGCAGCTTTTAGAAGAAACGTGCTTCCAACTCGCTCTATCTAAACATAGATGCAACTTCCTAAGATACACCAACACCCATCATATATGTTTGAAATATTCGTTTCTACTGAGCTTTAAATGCAGTTTCACTGCTAAATCTTATGTGCCTTTATATGGCCAGAAATATCCGTTTCTGGATTCTTCAAAGAAAGGGTTTCTAAACTGCTAGAGACATACATCAGTTTAACTCTGTAAGTTGAATGTACACCTTGACAACCGTTCTGCTAGATAGTTCCGCTTCTGTTTTAGAGCCAGGTGTTTCTCGTTACACCTTATACTCGCATTTAACATCCAAACGCAGCTTTTAGAAGAAACCTGTTTCCAAACCTGCTGAATATAAACATAGATGCATCTTCTTAAGATAAGCCAACACGCAGCAGAGCAGAATATTTGTGAACTGCTTCACACATATATCAGTTGAACTCTGTAAGTTGATTGTACAGCTTTACTACCATTCTGCTAGATCGTTGCATTTTTGTTTTAGAGCAAGATATTTCTCATTACAGCCTATACTCCAATTTACTCTGGAATATCAAAACGCAGCTTTTAGAAGAAACGTGTTTCTCAGTCGCTGAATCTAAACATAGATTTAACTTCCTATGGTCAACGAACACAAAGCAGAGCAGTTTGAAATGGACGTTTCTCCTGTGTTTTAAACGCAGTCTTACTGCTAGTTCTTATATGCATGTAAATGGCTGGAAATATCTGATTCCCGATTCTCCAAAGAAAGGATTTCTAAACTGCTGAACACACACATCAGTTTACCTCTGTAAGTTGATGGCACAGCTTGACAAACATTCTGCTAGATAGCTCCGTTTCTGTTTTAGTGTAAGATACATCAAATTGCAGCCTATACTCCATTCACACTGGAATATCCAAAGGTAGCTTTTAGAAGAAACGTGTTTCAAACTCGCTGAATATAAACATAGATGCAACTTCCTAAGGTGAACGAACGCAAAGCAGAGCAGAGTGAAATACATGTTTCTCCTGTGTTTTAGTCACAGTCTTACTGCTAGTTCTTATATGCCTGTATATGGCTGGAAATATCTGTTTCCAGATTCTCCAAAGAAAGATTTCTGAAATGCTGCACACACACATCAGTTTAACTCTGTAAGTTGAATGTACAGCACGACAACCATTCTGCTAGATACATGCCTTTTTGTTTTAGAGCAAGATATTTCTCATTAGAGCCTATACGTCCATTCACTTTGAAATACCCAATGGAAGCTTTTAAAAGAAACGTGTTTCTAGCTTGCTGAATCAAAACATACATGCAACTTCCTAAGGTGAACGAACACAAAGTAGAGCAGTTTGAAATAGACGTTTCTCCTATGTTTTGAATGCAGTCTTACAGCTAGTTCCTATATTCCTGTATATGGCTGGAAATATCTGTTTCCAGATTCTACAAAGAAAGGATTTCTGAACTGCTGAACACACACATCGGTTTACCTCTGTAAGTTGATTGCACAGCTTCACAACCATGCTGCTCAATAGCTGTGTTTTTGTTTTAAAGCAAGATATTTTTCAATACAGCCTATACTCCCAATCACTCTGGATGATCCAAACGCAGCTTTTAGAAGAAACGAGTTTCTAACTCACTGAATCTAGACATAGATGCACCTACTTAAGGTGAACGAACAAAAGCAGAGCAGTTTGAGATAGATGTTTCTCCTGTGTTTTAAACACAGTGTGACTGCTACTTTTTATATGCCAGAATATGGCTGAAAATATCTGTTTCCAGATTCTCCAAAGAAAGGATTTCTGAACTGCTGCACACACACATCAGTTTAACTTTATAAGTTTATTGCACAGCTTGACAACCATTCTGCCAGATAGCTCCGTTTTTGTTTTAGAGCAAGATATTTCTCATTACAGTCTATACTTACATTCACTCTGGAACATCCAAATGCAGCTTTTAGAAGAAACGTGTCTCTATCTCACTGAATCTAAACATAAATGCAACTTCCTAAGGTGAACGAACACAAAGCAGAGCAGTTTGAAATAGACGTTTCTCCTGTGTTTTAAACGCAGTCTTACTGCTAGTTTTTATATGCCTGTATATGGCTGGAAATATCTGTTTCAAGAATCTCCAAAGAAAGAATTTCTGAACTGCTGCACACACACATCCGTTTAACTCTGTAAGTTCATTGCACAGCTTGACAATCATTCTGCTATATAGCTGCGTTTTTGTTTTAGAGGAAGATATTTCTCATTACAGCCTATACTCCTATTCACTCCGGAATATCCAAACGCAGCTTTTAGAAGAAACGTGTTTCTAACTCGCTGAATCTAGACATAGATGCAACTTCCTACGGTGAACGAACACAAAGCAGAGCAGTTGGAAATAGACGTTTCTCCGGTGTTTCCTACACAGTCTTACTGCTAGTTCTTATATGCCTGTATATGGCTGGAAATATCTGTTTCCAGATTCTCCAAAGAAAGGATTTCTGAACTGGTGCCCACACACATCAGTTTCACTCTATATGTTAATTGCATAGCTTGACAACCATTCAGCTAGATAGCTGTGGTTTTGTTTTAGAGGAAGATATTTCTCATTACAGCCTATACTCCCATTCACTCTGGAATGTCCAAACGCATCTTTTAGAGAAACGTGCTTCTAACTCGCTGAATATAAACATAGATGCAACTTCCTAAGGTGAAAGAAAGCAAAGCAGAGGAGTTTGAAATAGACGTTTCTCCTGTGTTTTAAACGCAGTCTTACTGCTAGTTCTTATATGCCTGTATATGGCTGGAAATATCTGTTTCCAGATTCTCCAAAGAAAGGATTTCCGAACTGCTGCATGCACACATCAGTTTAACTAGGTAAGTTGATTGCACAGCTTGACAACCATTCTGCTAGATTGCTACGTTTTTGTTTTAGAGCAAGATATTTCTCATTACAGCCTATTCTCCAATTCACTCTGGAATATCCAAACTCAGCTTTTAGAAGAAATGTGTTTCTGTGTCGCTGAATCTAAACATTGATGAAACTTCCTGGGGTGAAAGAGCACAAATCAGACCAGTTTGAAATAGACGTTTCTACTGTGTTTTAATAGCAGTCTTATTGTAGTTCTTAATGCCTATATATGGCTGGAAATATCTGTTTCCAGATTCTCCAAAGAAAGATTTCTGAAATGCTGCACACACACATCAGTTTAACTCTGTAATTTCAATGTACAGCTTGGCAACCATTCTGCTAAAAAGCTGAGTTTTTGTTTTAGAGCCAGATATTTCTCATTATAGCCTATAGGTGCATTCACTTTGGAATATCCAAAGGAAGCTTTTAAAAGAAACGTGTTGCTAGCTCGCTGAATCAAAACATAGTTGCAACTTCCTAAGGTGAACGAACACAAAGCAGCGCAATTTGAATATACTTTTCTTCTATGTTTTAAACGCAGTCTTACTGCAAGTTCTTATATGCCGGTTTATGGATGGAAATATCTGTTTCCAGATTCTCCAAAGAAAGGATTTCTGAACTGCTGCACACACACATCAGTTTAACTCTGTAAGTTGATTGCACAGCTTGACAACCATTCTGCAATATTGCTGCGTTTTTATTGTAGAGCAAGACATTTCTCATCACGGCCTATAATCCCATTCACTCTGGAATATCCAAACGCAGGTTTTAGAAGAAACTTGTTTCTAACTCGTTGAATCTAAACATTGATACAACTTCCTTAGGTGAACGAATGCAAAGCAGAGCAGTTTGAAATAGATATTTTTCCTGGGTTTAAACTCAGTCTTACTGCTAGTTCGTATATGCCTGTATATGGCTGGAAATATCTGTTTCCAGATTCTCCAAAGAAAGGATTTCTGAACTGCCGCACACACACATCAGTTTACCTCTGTTAGTTGATTGTACAGCTTGACAAACATTCGGCTAGATAGCTGGGTTTTTTTTTAAAGCAAGATATTTCTCGTCGTGGACGATACAAGATGGCCGTTTAGGAACAGCTCAGGATTGCAGCTCCCAGTGAAAGCGCAGAGGGTGAGTGGACGCCGCGTTTTTATTGCCCACAGACTAGGAAATTCCAAGGCAGAGGAGTTCCACAGTCGCCAGTGCGACTGTTTTGGCCAACGCGGCAGTGCCAGCAAGCACCGCTGCTTTGCCCCGCGCGGCTGCTTTGTCGTCGCCCTGGAGCCGCGGTTCTCCGTACAAAATACAGCGGTCCATGTGCCCTTTTGCGTGGTGAGTAGAGCCACGGGATTCACCCATTCGCCGGTTTAAAAAGGTGACTGAGCAGAGAACCAGGACAGTACATATCAGGGCAAAAAAAAAAAAAAAAAGCGACACAAACCTCTGTGCCGCTGTTTAAGTCAGCGCAGTGAGTGGCCACAGGGGAAAACAGACAGACCCCGGCGCCTCTTCAACAGGCGAATGGAACACCAACTTAAAAAAGGAGCTGAGGCAGGGAGCCAGGCGATCAGGCTCGGCTGGCCCTACCCCCACAAAAGAACAGCAACCAGAAACTCTGGATTGAGACTTTCACAGCAAGCGCAGCTGAACCCGGGATGGAACAGCTCTGTGGGGGAGGGTCGTCGCCATTACCGACGCAGCCCGCTGTAACAGAGGTAGCCGGCCATTGCTGAGGCAGCCCTCCATTGCCAAGGTAACCCGCCATTGCTGAGGCAGCCCGACATTGCCAAGGCAACCCGCCACAGCAAACAGACTCTGCCTCAACAGAGGCGGACCACCATCACCAAAGCAGTTCTAACTACACCCATATAAACAGGACTGCAGGGAAGTTCACTCGGCAGTGGGGCGGAGCCCAGAGCAGCCCAGCAAAGCCTCTATAGGCCGACAGTGACTAGGCTGCCTCCTTGCTGGGCAGGGCAGGTCTGAAGGAAAAAAAAAAAAAAAAAGAAGGCGGCAGCCTAACGGAAACTCATAAATAAAGCCCCAAATTCCTGGGACAGAGCACCTGCAAACAAATAGCACTTTATGAGTTCTGCTGCAGCAGACCTTAAAGTGCCTGCCCAGCAGTTCTGAATGAACAACAACAGAGCTCACAGCTCACCATTTGAACTCCTATAAAGAAGAGACTGTCTCCTCAAGCAGCTCCCTGACCCCTAAATATCCAAAAAGACACCTCATAAAAGAGAGATCAGATTGACACTAGGCGGGTATCCTTCTGGGACAAAGATAGCAGAAGAAGAAAACTGGTAACAACCCTTGCTGTTCAGCAGCTGCTGCAGGTGAACCCCAGGCAAGCAGGGCCTGGAGTGAACCTCAGCAGACCTATAGCAGAGGGGCCAGACTGTCAGAAGGAAAACCAAGAAACAGACATAACCTCATCGTCAACTAACAGAACGTCAATCTGAAAGATTTGATACCCAATCTGAAAGCCAGCAACTACAAAGTCGAGAGGTGGATAAATTCCTTAAAGGTGGGAAGAAACCAGAGCAAAAAGTATGAAAACACCCGAAAACAGAACACCTCTCCTCCTAAAAGGGATCACAACTCCTCACCAGCAAGGGAACAAGGTTGGATGGAGAACAAGTGTGATGAAATGACAGAATCAGAATTCAGAAGGTGGGTAGTAAGAAACTTCTGTGAACTTAAAGAACATGTTCTAACCAAATGCAAAGAATCTAAGAACCTTGAAAAAAGATTTGATGAAATGCTAACGAGAATGGACAAAATAGAAAGGAATATAAGTGAATTGATGGAGCTGAAAAACGCAACACGAGAACTTCATGAAGCATGCACAAGTATCAACAGCCGAATTGACCAAGCAGAAGAAAGGTTATCAGAGGTCGAAGATCAAATCAATGAAATAAAAAGGGAAGGCAAGACTGGAGAAAAAAGGGTAAAAAGGAATGAACAAAGTCTCCAAGAAATGTGGGACTATGTGAAAAGACCTAACCTACGTTTGATAGGAGTACATGAATGCGACGAAGAGAATGAATCCAAGCCAGAAAATACTCTTCAGGATATTGTCCAGGAGAACTTCCCCAACCTAGCAAGGCAGGCAAACATTCAAGTCCAGGAAATACAGAGAACACCACAAAGATATTCGTCAAGAAGATCAACCCCAAAGCACATAATCGTCAGATTCACCAAGGTTGAAATGAAGAAGAAAATACTAAGGGCAGCCAGAGAGAAAGGTCGGGTTACCATAAAGGGAAGCCCATCAGACTCACAGCATATCTCTCAGCAGAAACCCTACAAGCCAGAAGAGAGTGGGGGCCAATATTCAACATCCTTAAAGAAAAGAACTTTCAACCCAGAATCTCCTATCCAGCCAAACTAAGCTTCATAAGTGAAGGAAAAAGAAAATCCTTTGGGAACATGCAAGTACTCAGAGATTTCAACACCACCAGGCCAGCTCTACAAGAGTTCCTGAAAGAGGCTCTACACATATAAAGGAACAACAAGTACCAGCTCAACTAAAGGGCAAAACAGCCAGCTAACACCAAAATGGCAGTATCAAATTCACACATAAATCTATTGACCCTATATGTAAATGGACTAAATGACCCAATCAAAAGACACAGACTGGCAAATTGGATAAAAAGACAAAACCCATGGGTGCGCTGTATCCAGGAAACCCATCTCACACGCAAGGATACACAAAGGCTCAAAATAAAGGGATGGAGGAAGATTTACCAAGCAAATGGAGAGCAAAAAAAAGCAGGAGATGCAATTCTCATCTCTGATAAATTAGACTTTAAAACAACAAAGATCCTAAGAGACAAAGAGGGACATTACATAATGGTAAAATGATCAATGCAACAAGAAGAGCTAACGATACTAAATATATACGCACCTATACAGGAGCACCAGATACATAAGGAAAGTTCTTAATGACTTACAAAGAGACTTAGACTCCCACATAATAATAGTGGGAGACTTTAACACCCCATTGTCAACAATAGACAGGTCAACCAGACAGAAAATTAACAAGGATATCCAGGACTTGAACTCAGACCTAGACCAAGCAAACCTAATAGACATTTACAAAACTCTCCACCCCAAACCCAAAGAATATACATTCTTCTCAGCACCACATCACACCTACCCTAAAATTGACCACATAATTGGGAGTAAATCACTCCTCAGCAAATGCAAAAGAACAGAAATCGTAACAAACAGTCTCTCAGTGCAATGAAGTTAGAATTCAGAATTCAAAAACGAACCCAGAACCGCACAGCTTCATGGAAACTGAACAACTTCCTCTTGAATGTTGACTGGATAAACAATGAAATGAAGGCAAAAATAAAGATGTTCTTCGAAACCAACGAGAATGAAGACACAAGATACCAGAATCTCTGGGACACATTTAAAGCAGTCTCTAGAGGAAAATATATAGCAATAAGTGCCCACATGAGAAGCAAGGAGAGATCAAAAATTGACACCCTATCGTCAAAACTGAAAGAGCTAGAGGAGCAAGATCAAAAAAACTCAAAGTCTAGCAGAAGACATGAAATAGCTAAGATCAGAGCAGAACTGAAGGAGATAGAGACACAAAAAACCCTTCAAAAAATCAATAAATCCAGGAGCTGGTTTTTTGAAAAGATCAACAAAATAGACCACTAGCCAGATTAATAAAAAAGAAAAGAGAGTATAACCAAATTGATGCAATAAAAAACGATCAAGGGGATATCACCACAGATTCCACAGAAATTCAAACCATCATCAGAGATTATTACAAACAACTCTATGCACCCAAACTAATAAACCTGGAAGAAATGAATAAATTCCTGGACACTTGCCTCCTGCCAAGCCTAAACCAGGAAGAAGCCGAAACCCTGAATAGACCCATAACAAGGTCTGAAGTTGAGGCAGCAATTAAGAGCTTACCACCCAAAAAAAGCCCAGATCCAGATGGGTTCACAGTTGAATTCTAACAGACATACAAAGAGGAGCTGGTACCATTTCTTCTGAAACTATTCCAAACAATACAAAAAGAGGGAATTCTTCCCAAATCATTTTATGAGACCAACATCATCCTGTTTCCAAAACCCGGCAGAGACTCAACAAGAAAAGAAAACTTCAGGCCAATATCCATGATGAACATAGATGCAAAAACCTTCAATAAAATACTGACAAGCCGATTGCAACAGCAAATCAAAAAGCTCATCCACCATGATCAAGTAGGCATCATCCCGGGGATGCAAGGCTGGTTCAACTTACGCAAGTCTATAAACGTAATTCACCACATAAACAGAACCAAAGACAAAAACCACATGATTATATCAATTGATGCAGAGAAGGCCTTCGACAAAAGTCAACAGCCCTTTATGCTAAAAACCCTCAATAAGCTAGGTATCGATGGAACGTATCTCAATATAATAAAAGCTGTTTATGACAAACCAACAGCCAATATCATCCAGAATGGGCAAAAACTGGAATCATTCCCCTTGAAATGTGGCACCAGACAAGGATGCCCTCTCTCACCACTGCTATTCAATATAGTATTAGAAGTTCGAGCCAGAGCAATCAGACAAGAAAAAGAAATAAAGGCATTCAAATTGGAAAGGAGGAAGTCAAATTGTCTCTATTTGCAGACGACATGATTGTATATCTAGAAGACCCCATCGTCGCAGCCCCAAAACCCTTGAAACTGATAAGCAAGTTCAGCAAAGTCTCAGGATACAAAATCAATGTGCAAAAATCACATGCATTCCTATACACCAATAACAGATTTAAAGAGGGCCAAATCAAGAACAAACTTCCATTCATAATTGCCACAAAGAGAATAAAACACCTAGGAATACAACTAACAAGGAATGTAAAGGACCTCTTCAAGGAGAACTACAAGCCACTGCTCAACGAAATAAGAGAGGACACAAACAGATGGAGAAACATTCCATGTTCATGGTTAGGAAGAATCAATATTGTGAGAATGGCCATACTGGCCAAAGTAATTTACAGATTCAATGCTATCCCCATCAAGCTACCAATGACCTTCTTCATAGAACTGGAAAAAACCACCTTAAACTTCATATGGAACCAAAAGAGAGCCCGCATAGTCAAGTCAATTCTAAGCAAAAGAACAAAGTGGGGGGCAACACACTACCAAACTCCAAACTATACTAAAAGTCTACAGTAATCAAAACAGCATGGTACTGGTACCAAAACAGAGATATAGACCAATGGAACAGAACAGAGGTCTCGGAGGCAACACAACATATCTACAACCATCTGATCTTTGACAAACCAGACAAAAACAAGCAATGGGGAAAGGATTCCCTGTTCAATAAATGGTGTTGGGAAAGCTGGCTAGCCATGTGCAGAAAGCAGAAACTGGACCCCTTCCTGACACCTTACACTAAAATTAACTCCAGATGGATTAAAGACTTAAACATAAGACCTAATACCATAAAAACCCTAGAAGAAAATCTAGGCAAAACCATTCAGGACATAGGTGTAGGCAAGGATTTCATGGCCAAAACACCAAAAGCATTGACAACAAAAGCCAAAATAGACAAATGGGACCTAATCAAACTCCACAGCTTCTGCACAGCAAAAGAAACAATCATTAGAGTGAATCGGCAACCAACAGATTGGGAAAAAATTTTTGCAGTTTACCCATCTGACAAAGGGCTGATATCCAGAATTTACAAAGAACTAAAACAGATTTACAAGAACAATTCTAACAAGCCCATTCAAAAGTGGGCAAAGGATATGAACAGACTCTTTACAAAAAAAGACATACATGAGGCCAACAAACATATGAAAAAATGCTCATCATCACTGGTCATTAGAGAAATGCAAATCGAAACTACATTGAGATACCATCTCACGCCAGTTAGAATGGCGATCATTAAAAAACCTGGAGACAGATGCTGGAAAGGATGTGGAGAAATAGGAACACTTTTACACTGTTGGTGGGAGTGTAAATTAGTACAACTATTGTGTAAGACAGTGTGGCGATTCCTCAATGACCTAGAAATAGAAATTCCATTTGACCCAGCAACCCCATTACTGGGTATATATCGAAAGGATTACAAATTGTTCTACTATAAGGACACGTGCACACGAATGTTCATTGCAGCACTGTTTACAATAGCAAACACCTGGAACCAACCCAAATGCCCATCGTCGATAGACTGGATAGGGAAAATGTGGCACATATACACCATGGAATATTATGCAGCCATCAAAAACAATGAGTTTGGGTCCTTTGTAGGGACATGGATGAACCTGGAAACCATCATTCTCAGCAAACTGACAGAAGAGCAGAAGATCAAACACCGCATATTCTCACTCATAGGCGGGTGTTGAACAATGAGAACACATGGACACAGGGAGGGGAGCACTACAAACTGGGGTGAGTTGGGGGGAAATAGGGGAGGAACGGTGGTTGGTGGGAAGCTGGGGAGAGAGAGCATGGGGAGAAATGCCAGATGTTGGTGATGGGGAGGAAGGCAGCAAATCACAGTGCCACGTGTGTTCCTATGCAACAATTTTGCATGTTCTTCACATGTACCCCAAAACCTAAAATGCAATAAAATAAATAAATGGGGAAAAAAAGATATTTCTCATTACAACCTATACTCCTATTCACTCTGGAATATCCTAATGCAGCTTTTAGAAGAAACGTGATTCTAACTCGCTGAATATAAACATAGATGCAACTTCCTAAGTTGAACGAACACAAAGCAGAGCAGTTTGAAATTGACGTTTCTCCAGTGTTTTAAGCGCAGTCTTACTGGTAGTTCTTACATGCCAGTCTATGGCTGGAAATATGTTTTTGCAGATTCTCCAAAGAAAGGATATCTGAAATCTAGGATGCACACATCAGGTTAACTCTGTAAGTTGATTGCTGGGCTTCACCACCATTCTGTTAGATAGCTACTGTTTCGTTTTGGGCAAATATTTCTCATTACAGACTATACTCACATTAAATCTGGAAAATTCCAAACGCAGCTTTTAGAAGAAACGTGTTGTTAACTCGCTGAATCTAAACATAGATGCAACTTCCTAAGGTGAACGAACACAAAGCAGAGCAGTTTGAAATAGATGTTTCTCCTGTGTTTTAAACGCAGTCTTACTGCTAGTTCTTATATGCCTGTTTATCGCTGGAAATATCTCTTTCCAGATTCTCCAAAGAAAGGATTTCTGAACTGCTGCACACACACATCAGTTTAACTATGTAAGTTGTTTGTACAGCTTGACAACCATTCTGCTAGACAGCTGCGTTTTTTATTTAGAGCAAGATATTTCTCACTACAGCCTATATTCCCTTTCACTCTGGAATATCCAAACGCAGCTTTTAGAAGAAACGTGTTTCTAACTCGCTGAATCTAAACATAGGTGCAACTCCCTAAGGTAACGAACACAAAGCAGAGCAGTTTGAAATAGACGTTTCTCCTGTGTTTTAAACGCTATCTTACTTCTAGTTCTTATGTGCCTGTATATGGCTGGAAATATCTGTTTCCAGATTCTGCAAAGAAAGGATTTCAGAACTGCTGCACACAAACATCAGTTTAACTCTGTAAGTTGACTTTAGAGTTTGACAACCATTCTCCTAGATAACTGTGTTCTTTTTTTTTTAGAGCAAGATATTTCTCATTACAGCCTATAATCCCATTCACTCTGGAATATCCAAACGCAGCTTTTAGAACAAACGTGATTCCAGCTGGCTGAATCTAAACATAGATGCAACTTCCTAACATAAACAAACACACTGCAGAGAAGTTTGAAATATTTGTCTCTGCTAGGTTTTTGATGCAGTTTCACTGCTAAATCTTATGTTCCTGTATATGGCCGGGAATATCCATTTCTGGATTCTTCAAAGAAATGGTTTCTGAACTGCTAGAGACATAGATCAGTTTAACTTTGTAAGTTGAATGTACAAATTGACAACCATTCTGCTAGATAGTTCCGCCTTTGTTTTTGAGCCAGATGATTCTCACTACACCTTATATTCCCATTCACTTTGGAATATCCAAACGCAGATTTTAGAGGAAACGTGTTTTCAACTCGCTGAGCCTAAACATAGATGCAACTTCTTAAGATAAACCAACACACAGCAGAGCACTTTGAAATATTCGTTTCTCCTGAGTTTTAGATGCAGTCTTACTGCTAATTCTTATGTGCGTGTAAATGGCAGGTAATATCCATTTCTGGATTCTGAAAAGAAAGGGTTTCTGAACTGCTAGAGACACACATCAGTTTAACTCTGTAAGTTGAATGCATAGCTTAACAACCGTTCTGCTAGATAGCTCCGCTTTTCTTTTAGAGCCACATATTTCTCACTACACTGTACACTCGCATTCAGTGTGGAATATCCAAACGCAGATTTTAGAAGAAACGTGTTTCCAGCTAGAAGAATCTAAACATATATGTGCCTTCCTAAGATAAACCAACACACAGCAGAGCAGTTTGAAATAATCGTTTCTCCTGAGTTTTAGATGCAGTCTTGCTGCTAATTTTTATGTTCCTGTATATGGCTGGAACTATCCCTTTCTGCATTCTCTAAAGAAAGGGTTTCTGAACTGCAAGAGACACACATCAGTTTATCTCCATTAGTTGAATGCACACCTTGACAATCGTTCCGCTAGATAGCTCCGCTTTTGTTTTAGAGCCAGAGGTTTCTCATTAAACCATACACTCCCATTCACTCTGGAATATCCAAACGCAGGTTTTAGAAGAAACGTGTTTCCAACCGGCTGAATCTAAACATAGATGAAGCTTCCTAAGATAAACCAACATACAGCAGAGAAGTTTGAAATATTTGTTTCTCCTGAGTTTTAGATGCAGTTTTACTGCTAAATCTTATGTACCTGTATATGGCCGGAAATTTCCATTTCTGGATTCGTCAAAGAAAGGGTTTCTGAACTGCTAGAGACATACATCAGTTTAACTCTGTAAGTTGAATGCACACCTTCACAACCGTTCAGCTGGATAGCTCCCCTTTTGTTTTAGAGCCAGATGTTTCTCATTACACCTTATACTCCCATTCACTGTGGAACATGAAAACGCAGCTTTTAGAAGAAACGTTTCCAACTTCTGAATCTAAACTTAGATGCAACATTCTAAGATAAACCAACACGCAGCAGATCAGTTTGATATATTCGTTTCTCCTGAGTTTTGAATGCAGTCTTACTGCTAATTCTTATGTACCTGTGTATGGCTGGAAATATCCATTTCTGTATTCTCCAAAGAACGGGTTTCTGAATTGCTAGAGTCACACATCAGTTTAACTCTGAAAGTTGAGTGCACACCTTGACAACTCTTCTGCTAGATAGCTCCGCTTTTGTTTTAGAGCCAGATATTTCTCATTACACCCTATAGTCCCATTCACTCTGGAACATCCAAAAGCAGCTTTTAGAAGAAAAGTGTTACCAACTCGCTGAATCTATACATAGATGCAACTTCCTACGATAAACCAACACACAGCAGAGTAGTTTGAAATATTCGTTTCTCCTGAGTTTTAGATGCAGTTTTACTGCTAATTCTTATGTGCCTGTATATGGCTGGAAATATCCATTTCTGCATTCTCCAAAGAAAGGGTTTCTGAACTGCTAGAGATACATATCAGTTTGTCTCTGTAAGTTGAATGCATAGATTGACAACCGTTCTGCTAGATAGCTCTGCTTTTGTTTTAGAGCGAGATATTTCTCATTACACCGTACACTCCGATTCACTTGTGGAATATCCAAACGCAGCTTTTAGAAGAAATGTGTTTCCAGCTCGCTGAATCTAAACATAGATGCAACTTCCTAAGATAAACCAACACACAGCAAACAGTTTGAAATATTCGTTTCTCCTGAGTTTTAAATACAGTCTTTCTTCTAAATCTTATGTGCCTGTATACGGCCGGAAATATCCATTTCTGGATTCTTCAAAGAAAGGGTTTCTGAACTGCTAGAGACATACATCAGTTTAACTCTGTAAGTTGAATGCACACCTTGACAACCGTTCTGCCAGAGAGCTCCGCATTTGTTTTAGAGCCAGATGTTTCTCTTTACACCTTATAATCCCATTCACTCTGGAATATCCAAATGCAGCTTTTAGAAGAAACGTGTTTCCAACTCGCTGAATCTAAACATAGATGCAACTTCCTAAGATAAAGCAACACACAGCAGAGCAGATTGAAATATTCGTTTCTACGGAGTTTATATGCAGTATTACTGCTAATTCCAAAGTGCCTGAATATGGCTTTAAATATCCATTTCTGCATTCTCCAAAGAAAGGGTTTCTGAACTGCTAGAGACACACTTCAGCTTAACTCTGTAAGTTGAATGTATACCTTTAAATCAGTTCTGCTAGATAGCTCCACTTTTGTTTTAGAGCCAGATATTTCTCATTACACCATGTACTCCGATTCACTGTAGAATATCCTAACGCAGCATTTAGAAGGAACGTGTTTCCAACTCGCTAAATCTAAACATAGATTCAACTTCCTAAGATAAACCAACACCCAGCAGAGCAGGTTGAAATATTCGTTTCCACTGAGTTTTAGATGCAGTATTACTGCTAATTCTTATGTGCCAGTATATGCCTGGAAACATCCATTCCTGGACTCTCCAAAGAAAGGGTTTCTGAAGTGCTAGAGACACACATCATTTAACTCTGTAAGTTGAATACACACCTTGACAACCGTTCTGCTAGATAGCTCTGCTTTTGTTTTAGAGCCAAATATTTCTCATTACACCATGTACTCCCATTCTCTCTGGAATATCAAAACGCAGCTTTTAGAACAAACGTGTTTCCAGCTCGCTAAATCTCAACCTAGATGCAACTTCCAAAGTTAAACCAACACCCAGCAGAGCAGTTTGAAATATTCATTTCTCCTGAGTTTTACATGCAGTCTTACTAGTAATTCTTATGTGCCTGTATGTGTATGGAAATATCCATTTCTGGATTCTCCAAAGAAAGGGTTTCTGAACTGCTAGAGGCACATATCAGTTTAAATTTGTAAGTTGAATGCATAGCTTTACAACCGTTCTGCTAGATAGCTGTGCTTCTATTTTAGAGCCAGATATTTCTCATTACACCGTACACTCGCATTCACTGTGTAATATCCAAACTCAGCTTTTAGAAGAAATGTGTTTCCAGCTCGCTGAATCTAAACATAGATGCAACTTCCTAAGATAAACCAACACACAGCAGAGCAGTTTGAAATATTCTTTTCTCCTGAGTTTTAGATGAAGTTAAACAGCTAAATCTTATATGCCTGTATATGGCCGGAAATATCCATTTCCGGAGTCTCCAAAGAAACAGTTTCTGTACTGCTAGAGACATACATCAGTTTAACTCTGTAAGTTGAATGCACTCCTTAATAACCGTTCTGTTTGATACCTCCGCTTTTGTTTTAAAGCCATATGTTTCTCATTACACCTTATACTCCCATTCACTCTGGAATATCCAAACGCAGCTTTTAGAAAAAACGTGTTTCTAACTCGCTGAATCTAAACATAGATGCAACTTCTTAAAGTAAACCAAAACACAAGACAGCAGTTTGAAGTATTCATTTCTCCTGAGTTTTACATGCAGTCTTACTGCTAATTCTTATATGACTGTATAAGGGTGGAAATATACATTTTTGCATTCTCCAAAGAAACGGCTTCTGAACTGCTAGAGACACACCTCAGTATAACTCTGTAAGATGAATTCATACCTTGACAACAGTTCTGCTAGATAGCTCCGCTTTTGTTTTTGAGCCACATATTTGTCATTACACCACGCACTCCCATTCACTGTGGAATATTCAAACGCAGCTTTTAGAAGAAACGTGTTTCCAACTCGCTGTAAATAAACAAAGATGCAACTTCCTAAGATAAACCAACACACAGCACAGCAGGTTGAAGTATTCGTTTCTCCTGAGTTTTAAATGCAGTCTTACTGCTAATTCTTATGTGCCTGTATGGGGATGGAAACATCTATTTCTGGATTCTCCAAAGAAAGGGTTTCTAAACTGCTAGAGACACAAATCAGTAAAACTTGGCAAGTTGAATGGACGCCTTGACATCTGTTCTGCCAGACAGCTCGACTTTTGTTTTAGAGCCAGATATTTCTCATTACACCCTATATTCCCTTTCACTGTGTAATATACAAACGCAGCTTTTAGAAGAAACGTGTTTCCAACTCACTGAATGTAAACATAGACGCAACTTCCAAGGGGAACGAACACACAGCAGAGCAGTTTGAAAAATTCGTTTCTCCTAAGTTTTAGATGCAGTCCTACTGCTAATTCTTATCTGCGTGTATAAGGCTCAAAATATCCACTTCTGGATTCCCCAAGGAAAGGGTTTCTGAACTGCTAGAAACACACATCAGTTTAACTCTCTAATTGGAACGGACACCTTGACAACCATTCTGCCAGATAGGACGGCTTTTGTTTTAGAGTCAGATATTTCTAATTACACCATATAGTCCCATTCACTCTGGAATAACCAAACGCAACTTTTAGAAGACACGTGTTTGCAACTCGCTGAACCTAAACATAAATGCAACTTCCTAAGATAAACCAAAACACAGCAGAGCAGTTTGAAAAACTCGTTTCTCCTGAGTTTTAAGTGCAGTCTTACTGCTTATTCTTATGTACCTATATAAGGCTGGAAATATCCATTTCTGGATTCTCCAAAGGGTTTCTGAACTGCTAAAGGCACACATCAGTATAACTCTGTAAGTTGAATGCACACCTTGACAACCGTTCTGCTAGAGAGCTCCGCTTTAGTTTTAGAGCCAAATATTTCTCATCACACCATATACTCTCATTCATTCTGGAATATCCAAACGCAGCTTGTATAAGAAACTTGTTTCCAACTCGCTGAATCTAAACATAGATGCAACTTCCTAAGATAAACCAACACACAGCAGAGCAGTTTGAAGTATTTGTTTCTCCTGAGTTTTAGATGCAGTGTTTCAGCTAATTCTTATGTGCCTGTATATGGCTGGAAATATCCATTTCTGGATTCTCCAAAAAAGGGTTTCTGAATTGCTAGAGACAAACATCAGCATAACTCTGTAAGTTGAATGCACACCTTGACAACTGTCCTGCTAGATAGCTCCGCTTTTGTTTTAGAGCCAGATATTTCTCATTACACTGTATGATCACATTCACTCTGAAATATCCAAACACATCTTTTAGAAGAAACGTTTTTCCACCTCGCTGAATCTAAGCATAGATGCAACTTCCTACAATAAACCAACACACAGCAGAGCAGTTGGAAATATTCGTGTCTCCTGAATTTTAGATGCAGTCTTACTACTAATTCTTATGTGCCTGTATAAGGCTGGAAATATCCATTTCTGGATTTTCCAAAGAAAGGGTTTCTGAACTGCTAGAGACACATATCAGTTTAACACTGAAGGTTGAATGCACACCTTGACAACCGTTCTGCTAGGTAGCTCCACTTTTGTTTCAGAGCCAGATATTTCTCATTACACCCTATACTACCATTCACTCTGGAATATCCAAACGCAGCTTTTAGAAGAAACATGTTTATACTCGCTGAATGAAAACATAGACACAACTTCCTAGGGGAACCAACAAACAGGAAAGCAGTTTGAAATATTCGTTTCTCCTGAGTTTTAGATGCAGCTTTACTGCTAGTTCTTATGTGCCTGTATATGGCTGGAAATATCCATTTCTGGATTCTCCACAGAAAGGTTTTCTGAACTGCTGGAGACACACTTCAGTTTAACTCTGTAAGTTGAATGCACACCTTCAAAGCGTTCTGATAGATAGCTCCACTTTTGTTTTCGAGCCAGATATTTCTCATTACATTTTACACTCGCATTCAATCAGGAATATTCAAATGCAGCTTTTACAAGAAACGTGTTTCTAACTCGCTGAATCTAAACATAGAGGCAACTTCCTAAGGTGAACGAACACAGAAGAGCCGTTTTAAATATACGTTTCTCTTGTGTTTTAGACGCGATCTTACTGCTAATTATTATATAACTTTATATGGCTGGAGATATCTGTTTCTGGATTCTCCAAAGAAAGGGTTTCTAAACTGCCAGATTCACACATCAGTTTAACTATATAAATTGAATACACACCTTGACAATCGTTCTGCTAGATAGCTCCGTTTTTATATTAGAGCCAGATATTTCTCATTACAGCTTATATGCCCATTCACTCTGGAATATCCAAACGCAGCTTTCGGAGAAACGTGTTTCCAAATTGTTGAATGAAAACATACATGCAACTACCTAAGATGAACCAACAAACAGCACACCAGTTTGAAATATGTGTTTCTTCTGTGTTTTAGGCGCAGTCTTACTGCTAATTCTTATATGTCCCTATGTGGCAGGAAATATCCGTTTCTGGATTCTCTAAAGACATGGTTTCTGAACTGCTGTAGATACACATCAATTTAACTCTGTACGTTGAATGCACACCTTGACCACCATCATGGTAGATGGCTCCGTTTTTGTTTTAGAGCCAGATATTTCTCATTACACCATATACTTCCGTTCACTCTGGAATATCCAAGCCAGCTTTTAGAAGAAACGTGTTCCCAACTCGCTGAATGTAAATATAGACGCAACTTCGTAAGGTGAACAAACACACAGAAGAGCAGTTTGAAATATGTGTTTCTCCCGTGTTATAGACGCAGTCTTACTGCTAATTCTTATATGCCTGTATATGTCTGGAAATATCCGTTTCTGGATTCTTCAAAGAAAGTGTTTCTGAATCGCTAGAGACAGACATCAGTTTTACTCTGTAAGTTGAATGTACACCTTGACAACCATTCTGCTAGAGAGCTACGTTTGTGTTTTAGAGCTAGAAATTTCTCACTAAGCCATATTCTCCCTTTCACTCTGGAATATAAAAAAAGCAGCTGTTAGAAGAAACGGGTTTTCAAGTCCCTGAATAAAAACATAGATGCAACATCCTAAGGCGAACAAACACACAGCAGAGCAGTTAGAAATATGTCTTTCTTCTGTGTTTTAGATGCAGTCACTGCTAATTCTTACATGCCTGTATATGGCTGAAAATATCCGTTTCTGGATTCTCCAAAGAAAGGGTTTCTGAACTGCTAGAGACACACATCAATTTAACTCTGTAAATTGAATGCACACCTTGACAACCATTCTGCTAGAGAGCTACGTTTTTGTTTTAGAGCTAGAAATTTCTCACTAAGCCATATTATCCAATTCACTCTGGAATATGAAAAAAGCAGCTGTTAGAATAAACGGGTTTTCAACTTCCTGAACGAAAACTTAAATGCAACTTCCTAAGGTGAACAAACACACAGCAGAGCAGCTAGAAATATGTGTTTCTTCTGTGTTTTAGACGCAGTCTTACTGCTAAATCTTATGTGCCTGTATATGGCTGAAAATATCCGTTTCTGGATTCTCCAAAGAAAGGGTTTCTGAACTGCGAGAGACACACATCAATTTAACTCTGTAAATTGAATGTACGCCTTGACAACCACTCTGCTAGAGAGCTCCGTTTTTGTTTTAGAGCCTGATATTTCTCATTACAGCTTATACTCCCATTCACTGTGGAATATCCAAATGAAGCTTTTAGAAGAAACGTGTTTTCAACTCGCCGATTCTAAACATAGGTGCAATTTCCTAAGGTGAACCAACACACAGCAGAGAGTTTGAAATATCCGTTTCTCCTGTGTTTCAGACGCTGTCTTACTGCTAATTGTTATATGCCTGTATACGGCTGGAAGTATCTGTTTCTAGATTCTACAAAGAAAGGGTTTCTGAGCAGCTACATTAACACATCAGTTTTACTTTGTAATTTGAATATACACCTTGACAATCATTCTGCTCGACAGCTCCATTTTGTTTTACAGCCAGATATTTCTCATTATAGCCTATAATTCCATTCACTCAATATATCCAAACTCAGATTTAGAAGAAACGTGTTTCTGACTCGCTGAATGTAAATATGGATGCAACTTCCTAAGGTGAATGAACACACAGCACAGCAGTTTGAAATATGCGTTTCTCCTCTGTTTTAGAAGCCATCTTACAGCTAATTGTTATATACCTGTATATGGCTGAAAATATCTGTTCCTAGATTCTCCAAAGAAAGAGTTTCTGAACTGCTACATTCACACATCAGTTTAACTCTGTAACTTGAATATACACCTTGACAATCACTCTGCTAGATAGCTCCGTTTTTTGTTTCAGAACCAGATATTTCTCATTACACCCTCTACTCCCATTCACTCAGGAATATCGAAACTCAGCTTTTAGAAGAAACGTGTTTCTAACTCCCTCAATCTAAAGAGAGATGCAGCTTCCTAAGGTGAACGAACACACAGCAGAACAGTTTGAAATATACGTTTCTCCTGTGTTTTAGACGCGATCTTACTGCTAATTCTTACATACCTGTATATGGTTGGAAATATCTGTTTCTAGATTCTCGAAAGAAAGGGTCTCTGAACTGTTACATTCACACACCAGTTTAACTCTGTACGTTGAATATACACCTTGACAGTCATTCTGCTGCATAGCTCCGTTTTAGTTTTAGAGCCAGATATTCTCATTACACCCTATATTCCTTTTGACTCAGGAATATCCAAACGCAGGGTTTAGAAGAAATGTGTTTGTATCTCGCCGAATCTAAACATAGATGCAACTTCCTAAGGTGAACGAACACGCATCAGGGCAATTTGAAATATACGTTTCCCCTCTGTTTTAGAGGCGATTTTACCGGTGATTCTTATATACCTGTATATGGCTGGAATATCTGTTTCTAGATTCAACAGAGATATGGTGTCTGAACTGCTACATTCACACATCAATTTAACACTGTAAGTTGAATATACACCTTGACAATCATTCTGCTCAATCTTACGTTTTTGTTTTAGAGCCAGATATTTCTCATTACATGCTATACTACCATTCACTCAGGAATATCCAAACACAGCTTTCAGAAGAAACCTGTTTCTAACTCGCTGGATCTAATCATATATGCAACTTCCTAAGGTGAATGAACACACAGCATATCAGTTTGAAATATACATTTCTCCTGTGTTTCAGACACGATCGTACCATTAATTCTTACATACCTGTAGATGGCTGGAAATATCTCTTTCTAGTTTCTAAACGGTAAGGGTTTCTGAACTACTATATTAATATATCACTTCATCACTGTAAGTTGAATATACACATTGACAATCATCCTCTCTTTAGCTCCGTTTTTGATTTAGAGCCAGGCATTTCTCATTACACCCTGTACTCCCATTCACTCAATATATGCAAACACAGCTTTTAGCAAAAACCTGTTTCTAACTCTCTGCATCTAAAGATATATGCAACTTCCTAAGGTGAACGAACACACAGCAGAACAGTTTGAAATATACGTTCCTCCTGTATTTTAGACGCGATCTTACCGCTTATTCTTATATACCTCATATGGCTGGAAATATCTGTTTCTACATTCCCCAAAGAAAGGGTTTCTGCACTGCAACATTTGCACATCACTTTATCTCTGTAAGTTGAATACACACCTTGACAATCATTCTGCTAGATGCTCCGTTTTTGTTTAGAGCCAGATATTTCTCATTGCACCATCTACTCCCATTCACTCAGGAATATACGAACGCAGCTTTTTGAATAAACGTGTTTCTAATTCGCTGAATATAAACATAGATGCAACTTCCTAAGGTGAACGAACACACAGCAGAGCAGGTTGAAATATATGATTCTCCTGTGTTTTAGACGTGAGCTTACCGCTAATTCTTATATACCTGTATATGGCCCGAAATATCTGTTTCTAGATTCTTGAAAGAAAGGGTTTCTGAACTGCTACATTCACACACCAGTTTTACCCTGTACGTTGAATATACACGTTGAAAATCATTCTGCTAGATAGCTCCGTATTTGTTTTAGAGCCAGATATTCTCATTAGGCCCTATATTCCCATTCACTCAGGAATATCCAAATGCAGCTTTTAGAAGAAATGTGCTTCAAACACGCTGAATCTAAACAAAGAGGCAACTTCCTAATTTTAGCGAACACTCAGCAGAGCCATTTGAAATATACGTTTCTCCTGAGTTTTAAACGCGATCTTACCACTATTCTTATATACCATTATATGCCTGGAAATATCTGTTTCAAGATTAAACAAAGAAAGTGTTCCTGAACTGCTACATGCACAAACCACTTTAACTCTGCAAGTTGAATATACACCTTGACCATCATTTGGCTAGATAGCTCCGTTTTTGTTTCATAGCCTGATATTTCTCATTACACCCTATAATCCTATTCACTCAGGAATATCCAAACGCATCATTTAGAATAAACGTGTTTCTAAATGGCTGAATCTAAACATAGATGCAACTTCCTAAGGTGAACGAACACACACCAGAGCAGTTTGAAATATACGTTTCTCCTGTGTTTTAGACGCTATATTACCGCTCATTTTTATATATCTGTCTATGGCTCAAAATATCTATTTCTAGATTCAACCAAGAAAGGGTTTCTGAAGTGCAACACTCACAGGTCAGTTTAACTCTGTAAGTTGAATATACACCTTAAAAATTAATCTGGTAGATATCTCCAGTTTTGTTATAGAGCCAGATATTTCTCATCACACCCTATACTCCCACTCACTCAGGAATATCCAAACGCAGCTTTTAGAAGAAACGTGTTTCTAACTCACTGAATCTAAACATAGATGCAACTTCTTAAGGTGAACGAACACACAACAGAGCAGTTTGAAATATACATTTCTCCTGTGTTTTAGACGCGATCTTACCGTGAACTCTCATATACCTGTTTATGGCTGGAAGTATCTGTTTCTGGATTCTTCAAAGAAAGCGTTTCTGAACTGCTACATTCACACAGCAGTTTAATTCCGTAAGTTGAAAATACACCTTGACAATCATTCTGCTAGAGAGCTCCGTTTTTGTTTTAGAGCCAGATGTTTCTCATTACACCCTAAACTCACATTCACTCACGAATATCCAAACGCAGCTTTTAGAAGAAAGTGTTTCTAACTCCCTGAATCTAACCATAGGTACAACTTCCTAAGGTGACCGAAACATAGCAGAGCAGTTTGAAATCTACGTTTCTGCTGTGTTTTAGAGGCAATATTACCACTAATTGTTACCTAGCTGTATATGGCTGGAAATATCTGTTTCTAGATTCAACAACACACATCAGTTTAACTGTGTAAGTTGAATATACACCTTGGCAATCATTCTGCTAGATAGCTCCGTTTTTCTTTTAGAGCCAGAGATTCCTCACTACACCCTCTACTCCCATTTGCTCAGGAATATGCAAACGCAACTTTTAGAAGAAACTTGTTTCTAAGTCGCTCAATCTAAACATAGATGCAACTTCCTAAGGTGAACGAACACACAGCAGTGCAGTTTGAAATATACGTTTCTCCTGTGTTTTAGACGCAATCTTACCACTAATTCTTACATACCTGTAAATGGCTGGAAATATCTGTTTCTAGATCTCCAAAGAAAGGGTTTCTAAACTGCTACATTGACACATCAGTTTAACTCTGTAAGTTGAATATACACCTTGACAATCATTCTGCTAGATTGCTCCGTTATTGTTCTAGAGCCAGATATTTCTCATTACAACATATAATCATATTCACTAAGGAAAATCCAAACGCAGATTTTAGAAGGAACATGTTTCTAACTCGCTCAATCTAAACAGAGATTCAACTTCCCAAGGTGAACCAACACAAGGCAGAGTAGTTTCAAAAATATGTTTCTGTGGTGTTTTAGATGCGATCTTATCACTAATTCTTATATACCTGTATATGGCTGGAAACATCTGTTTCTAGATTCTCCACAGAAAGTGTTTCTGAACTGCTACCTTCACACATCAGTTTAACTCTGTAAGTTGAATATACACCTTGACAATCATTCCATTAGATAGCTCCGTTTTTGTTTTAGAGCCAGATATTTCTAATTATACTCTATACTCTCATTCACTCAGGAATATCCAAACGCAGTTTTTAGAAGAAAAGTTTTTCTACCTCGCTGTATCTAAACATAGATGCAACTTCCTAAGCTGAACGAGCATGCAGCAGAACAGTTTGAAATATACGTTTCTCCTGTGTTTTAGACGTGATCTTAACGCTAATTCTTATATTCCTGTATATGGCTGGAAATATCTGTTTCTTCATTCTCCAAACAAAGGGTTCCTGAACTGCTATATTCACACATCAGTTTAACTCTGTATGTTCAATATACACCTTGATAATCTTTCTGCTAGATAGCTCCGTTTTTGTTTAGAGGCAGATAATTCTAATTACACCCTATACTCCTGCTCCCTCAGGAATATCCAAACGCTGAGTTTAGGAGAAACGTGTTTCTAACTCGCTGAAATAAACATAGATGCAACATCCTAAGATGAAGGAACACACAACAGAGCAGTTTGAAATCTAAGTTTCTCCTATATTTTAGACGCGACCTTACCGCAAATTATTGTATAGCTGTATACGGCTGGAAATATTTCTTTCTAGATTCGCCAAGGAAAGGGTTTCTGAACTACCACATTAACACATCACTTTAGCTCTGTAAGTTGGATATACACGTTGACAATCATTCTGTTCTATAGCTCGGTTTTTGTTTTAGAGCCAGACATTTTTCATTACAGCCTATACTCCCACTCACTCAATATATTCAAACGCAGCTTTTAGAAGAAACGTGTTTCTAACTCGCTGAATCTAAACATAGATGCAACTTCCTATAGTGAATGAACACACAGGAGAGCAGTTTTAAATATACGTTTCTCCTGTGTTTTAGACGCGATCTTACCGCTAATTATTATATACCTTTATATGGCTGGAAATATCTGTTTCCAGGTTCCCGAAAGAAAGCGTTTCTGAACTGCTATGTTCACACATCAGTTTAACTCTGTAAGTTGATTATACACCTTCATTATCATTCTGCTAGATAGCTCCGTTTTTGTTCTAGGGCCAGATATTTCTCATTACACCTTATACTTCCATTCACTCAGGAATGTCCAAACGCAGCATTTAGAAGAAATGTGTTGCTAACTCCCTGCACGTAAACATATATGCAACTTCCTAAGGTGAATGAACACACAGCAGAGCAAGTTGAAATATACGTTTCTCCTGTGTTTTAGACGCGAACTTACCTCTAATTCTTACATACCTGTGTATAGCTGGAAATATCTGTTTCTAGATTATCGAAAGAAAGGGTTTCTGAACTTCTAAATTCACACACCAGTTTAACTCTGTACGTTGAATATACACCTGCACAATCATTCTGCTAGATAGCTCCGTTTATGTTTTAGTGCCAGACATTCTCATTACGCCCTATACTCCCATTCACTCAGGAATATCCAAACGCAGCTTTTAGAAGAAACGTGTTTGAAACACACTGAATCTAAACATAGATACAACTTCCTAAGGTGAATGAACCCACAGCATATCAGTTTGAAATATACATTTCTCTTGTGTTTTAGACGCGATCTTACTGCTAATTCTCATATACCTGTGTATGGCTGGAAATATCTGTTTCAAGTTAAAAAAAAAGAAAGGTTTCTGAACTGCTACATTCCCACATCAGTTTACCTCTGTAAGTTGAATATACACCGTGACAATCATTCTGTTAGATATGTCCGTTTTTGTTTTAGAACCAGATATTTCTCATTACACCCTCTACTCCCATTCACTCAAGAATATCCAAACGCAGCTTTTAGAAGAATCGTTTTCAAACATGCTGAATGCAAACATAGATACAATTTCCTCAGGTGAATGAACACAGAGGAGGGCAGTTTTAAATATACGTTTCTCCTGTGTTTTAGACGCGATCTTACTGCTAATTCTTATATACCTTTATGCGGGTGGAAATATCTCTTTCTAGATTCTCCAAAGAAAGGATTTCTGAACTGCTTTATATTCACACATCAGTTTAACTCTGTAAGTTGAATATACACCTTGACAATCATTCTGCTAGATAGCTTCATTTTTGTTTTACATCCAGATATTTCTCATTACACCCTATACTCGCATTCACTCAGGAATATCCAAACGCAGCTTTTAGAAGAAACGTCTTTCTAACTAGCTGAATCTAAACATAGATGCAACGTCGTAAGGTGAACGAACACACAGCAGAGCATTTTAAATATACGTTTCTCCGGTGTTTTAGACGCGATCTTATTGCTAATTCTTTTTTCCCCCTTTTATTTATTTTATTGAATTTTGGGTTTTGGGGTACCTGTGAAGAACATGCAAAATTGTTGCATAGGTACACACGTGGCCATGAGATTTGCTGCCTTCCTCTCCA
>NW_022437180.1:210640-265866 GCF_009761245.1 Sapajus apella
TCCAAGCGCAGCTTTTAGAAGAAAAGTGTTTCCAACTCCCTGAATGTTAACATAGATGCAACTTCCTAAGGTAAACGAACACACAGCAGAGCAGCTTGAAATGTACGTTTCTCCTGAGTTTTAGACGCGATCTTACTGTAATCCTTACATACCTGTATATTGCTGGAAATATCTGTTTCTAGACTCTCCAAAGGAAGGGTTTGTGAACTGCCATATTCACAGATCAGTTTAACTCTGTATGTTGAATATACACCTTGAAAATCGTTCTGCTAGATACCTTCTGTTTATTTTAGAGCCTGATATTTCTCACTACACCCTATAATCGCATTCTCTCTGGAATATACAAACCGAGCTTTTAGAAGAAACGTGTTTCTAACTGGCTGAATCTAAACATAGATGCAAGATCCTAAGGCGAATGAACACACAGCAGAGCAGTTTGAAATACACGTTTCTCCTGTGTTTTAGACGCAATGTTACCGCTAATTCTTATATATCTGTATATGGCTGGAATATCTGTTTCTAGATTCTCCAAGGAAAGTGTTTCCGAACTGCAACATCCACACATCAGTTTAACTCTGTAAGTTGAATATACACCTTGACAATCATTTTGCTATATAGCTCCGTTTTTTTTAGAGCCTGATATTGCTCATTACACATTGTACTGCCTTTCACTCAGGAATATCCAAACGCAGCTTTTAGAAGAAACGTGTTTCTAACTCACTGAAAGTAAACATAGATGAATCTTCCTAAGGTGAACGAACACACAGCAGAGCAGTAAGAAATCCTCGTTTCCACTGTGTTTTATACGCAATCTTACCGCTAATTCTTACGTACCTTTATATGACTGGAAATATCTGTTTCTAGATTCAATAAAGAAAGAGTATATGAAATGCAACATTCACACATCAGATTAACACCTTGACAATTATTCTGCAACGTAGCTCCATTTTTGTTTTAGAGCCAGATATTTCTCATTGCACCCTAATCTCCTATTCACTCAGGAATATCCAAAAGCAGCTTTTAGAACAAACGTTTTTCTAACTCTCTCAATCTAAACATAGATGCAACTTGCTGTGTTTAACCTACATGCAGCAGATAAGTTTCAAATATACGATTCTCCTGGGTTTTAGAAGCGATCTTACCACTAACTCTTATATAACTGTACATGGCTCGAAATATCTGCTTCTAGATTCAACAAAGAAAGGGTTTCTGAACTGCTACATTCACACATCAGTTTAACTCTCAACGTTGAATATACACCTTGCCAATAATTCTGCTCGATAGCTCCGTTTTTGATTTAGAGCCAGACATTTCTCATTACTCCCTTTACTCCCTTTCACTCAGGAATATCCAAACACAGCTTTTAGAAGAAACGTGTTTCTAACTTGCTGAATCTAAACATAGATGCAACTTCCCAAGGTGAACAAACACACAGCAGAGCAGTTTGAAATATTCATTTCTCCTGTGCCTTAGACATGATCATTCTGCTAATTCTTACATACCTGTATATGGCAGGGAATATCTGTTTTTAGATTGTCGAAAGAAACGGTTTCTGAACTGCTACATTCACACATTAGTTTAACTCTGTAAGTTGAATATACACCTTGACAATAATTCTGCTGCATATCTCTGTATTTGTTTCAGAGCAAGATATTTCTCATTGCAGCCTATAGTCTCATTCACTCTGGAATATCCAAACGCAGATTTTAGAAGAAACGTGCATCTAACTCGCTGAATTTAAACAAACATGCAACTTCCTAAGGTGAATGAATACAAAGCAGAGCAGTTTGAAATAGACGTTTCTACTGTGTTTCAAACGCAGTCTTACTGCTAGTTCTTATATGCCTGTATATGGCTGGAAATATCTGTTTTCAGATTCTCCAAAGAAAGGATTTCTGAAATGCTGCACACACACATCAGTTTAACTCTGTAAGTTTAATATACACCTTGACAATCATTCTGCTGGATATCTCTGTTTTTGTTTTAGAGCAAGATATTACTCATTACAGCCTATAGCCTCAGTCACTCTGGAATAGCCAAACGCAGCTTTTAGAAGAAACGTGTTTCTAACTTGCTGAATCTAAACATAGATGCAACTTCCTAAGATGAGAGAACACAAAGCAGAGCAGTTTGAACTAGATGTTTCTCCTGTGTTTTAAACGCAGTCTTACTGCTAGCTCTTAAATGCCTGTATATGGCTGGAAATAACTGTTTCCAGATTCTCGAAGGATAGGATTTCTGAACTGCTGCACACACTCATCAGTTTAACTCTATAAGTTGATTCTACAGTTTACAATCATACTGATAGATAGCTGCGTTTTTGTTTTAGAGCAAGATATTACTCATTACAACCTGTACACCCATTCACTCTGGAATATCCAAACGCAGGTTTTAGAAGGAACGTGTTTCTAACTCGCGTATTCCAAACATAGCTGCAACTTTGTAAGCTGAATGAACACAAAGCAGAGCAGTTTGATACCGAAGTTTCACCTTTGTTTTAAACGCAGTCTTACTGGTAGTTCTTATATGCCTGTATATAGCAGGAAATATCTGTTTCCAGATTCTCCAAAGATAGAACTTCTGAACTGCTGAACACACATCAGTTTAATTCTGTAAGTTGATTCTACAGCTTAACAACCATTCTGCTAGATAGCTGGGTTTTTGTTTTAGAGAAAGATATTTCTCATTACCGTCTATAGTCTCAGTCACTCTGGAATATCCAAACGCAGATTTTAGAAGAAACGTGTTTCTAACTCGCTGAATCTAAACATGGATGCAACTTCCTAAGGTGAGCGAACAGAAAGCACAGCAGTTTGAACTACACGTTTCTCCTGTGCTTTAAACGCAATCTTACTGCTAGTTCTTATATGCCTGTATATGGCTGGAAATATCTGTATCCAGATTCTCCAAAGAAAAGATTTCTGAACTGCTGCACACACACATCAGTTTAACTGTGTAAGTTGCTTGTATAGCTTCACAACCATTCACCCAGGTAGCTGCGTTTTTGTTTTAGAGCAAGATATTTCTGACTACAGCCAGTAGTCTCATTCACTGTGGAATATCCAAACGCAGCTTTTATAAGAAACGTGTTTCTAACTCGCTGAATCTAAACATAGATGCAACTTCCTAAGGTGAACCAACACAAAGCAGAGCAGTTTGAAATAGACGTTTCTCCTGTGTTTTAAACGCCGTCTTACTGCTAGTTCTCATATGCCTGTAAATGGGAGGAAATATCTGTTTCCAGATTCTCCAAAGCAAGGTTTTCTGAACTTCTGCACAAACACATCCGTTTAATTCTGTAAGTTGATTGTACAGCTTGACAACTATTCTGCTAGATAGCAGGGTTTTTGTTTTAGAGGAAGATATTTCTCATTATGGCCTATAATCTCATTCACTCATGAATATCCAAATGCAGCTTTTAGAAGAAACGTGTTAGTAACTCGCTGAATCTAAACATAGATGCAACTTCCTAAGCTGAACGAACACAAAGCAGAGCAGTTAGAAGTAGACGTTTCTCCTGTGTTTCAAACGCAGTCTTACTGCTAGTTCTTATATGCCTATATATGGCTGGAAAAATGTATTTCAAGATCCTCCAAAGAAAGAATTTTTGACCTGCTGCAAACACACATCAGTTTAACTCGGTAAGCTGATTCTACAGCTTAACGACCATTCTGCTAGATCGCTGCCTTTTTGTTGTAGAGCAAGATATTTCTCATTACAACCTATAGTCTTAATCACTCTGGAATATCCAAACGGAGCTTTTAGAAGAAACATGTTTCTAACTCGTTGAATCTAAACATAGGTGCAACTTCCTAAGGGGAAGGAACACAAAGTAGAACAGTTTGAAACAGACGTTTCTCCTTTGTTTAAACGCAGTCTTACTGCTACTTCTTATATGCCTGTATATGGCTGTAAATATCTGTTTCCAGATTCTCCAAAGAAAAGATTTCTGAACTGCTGCACACACACATCAGTTTAACTCTGTAAGTTGATAGTCCTGCTTGACAACCATTCTGCTAGATAGCTGCGTTTTTGTTTTAGACCAAGATATTTCTCATTACAGACTATAGTCTCATTCACTGTGTAATATCCAAATGCAGCTTTTCGAAGAAACGTGTTTCTAACTCGTTGAATCTAAACTTAATTGCAACTTCCTAAGGTGGGAGAACACAAAGCACAGCAATTTGAACTAGACGTGTCTCCTGTGTTTTAAACGCAGTCTTACTGCTAGTTCTTATATACCTGTATATGGCTGGAAATATCTGTTTCCAGATTCTCTAAAGAAAATATTTCTGAAATGCTGCATACACACATCAGTTTAAGTCTGTAAGTTGATTGGACAGCTTGACAAGCATTCTGTTAGACAGCTGCGTTTGTGTTTTAGAGCAAGATATTTCTCATTACAGCATATACTCCCATTCACTCTGAAATATCCAATCGTAGGTTTTAGAAGAAACGGGTTTGTAACTCGCGTAATCCAAACATAGATGCAACTTTGTAAGTTGAACGAACACAACTCAGAGCAGTTTGAAACAGAAGTTTCACCTGTGTTTTAAACGCAGTCTTACTGGTAGTTCTTATATGCCTGTATATAGCTGGAAATATCTGTTTCCAGATTCTCCAAAGAAAGGATTAATGAACTGCTACTCAAAAACATCAGTTTACTTCTGTAACTTAATTGCACAGCTTGGCAACCATTCTGCTAGATAGCTCTGTTTTGGTTTTATAGCAAGATATTTCTCATTACAGCCTAAACTCCCATTCGCTCTGGAATATCCAAAGGCAGCTTTTAGAAGGAACGTGTTTCTAACTCGCTGAATGCAAACATAGATGCAACTTTCGAAGTTAAACGAACGCAAAGCAGAGCAGTTTGAAATAGACGTTTCTCCTGTGTTTTAAACGCAGTCTTACTGCTAGTTCTTATAAGCCCATATATGGCTGGAAATATCTGTTTCAAGATTCTCCAATGAAAGAATTTCAGAACTGCTGCGCACACACAGCAGTTTAACTCTGGAAGTTGATTGCAGAGCTTAACATCCATTCTGCTAGATTCCTGCATTTTTGCTTTAGAGCAAGATATTTCTCATTACAACCTATAGTCTCAGTCACTCTGGAATATCCAAACGCAGCTTTTAGAAGAAACTTGTTTCTAACTCGTCGAATCTAAACATACATGCAACTTCCTAAGGGGAATGAACACAAAGCAGAGCAGTTTGAAATAGATTTTTCTCCTGTGTTTTAAATGCAGTCACTTACTGCTAGTTCTTATATGCATGAAAGTGGCTGTAAATATCTGTTTCCAGATTCTCCAAAGAAAGGATTTCTGAACTGCTGGACAGACACATCTGTTTAACTCTGTAAGTTGATTGTACGGCTTGACAACCATTCTGGTAGATAGCTGCGTTTTTCTTTTAAAGCAAGATATTTCACATTACACCCTACAGACTCCTTCCCTCTGGAATATCCAAACGCAGCTTCTAGAAGAAACGTGTTTCTAACTCGCTGAATTTAAAAAAAGATGCAACTTCCTAAGGTGAACCAACACAAAGCAGAGCAGATTGAACTGGACGTTTCTCCTGTGTTTTCAACGCAGTCTTACGCCTAGTTCTTATATGCCGGTATATGACTGGAAATATCTGTTTCCAGATTGTCCAAAGAAAAGATTTCTGAACTGCGGCACACATATATCAGTTTAATTCTGTAAGTTGATTTTACAGCTTGACAACTATTCTGCTAAATAGCAGTGTGTTTGTTTTAGAGGAAGATATTTCTTATTATGGCCTATAATCTCATTCACTCTTGAATATCCAAATGCAGCTCTTAGAAGAAACGTGTTTGTAACTCGCTGAATCTAAACATAGATGCAACTTCCTAAGCTGAACGAACACAAAGCAGAGCAGTTTGAAGTAGACGTTTCTCCTGTGTTGTAAATGCAGTCTTACTGCTAGTTCTAATATGCCTGTGTATGGCTTTAAATATCTGTTTCCAGATTCTCCAAAGAAATGATTCCTGAAGTGCTGCATACACACATCAGTTTAACTCTGTAAGCTGATTGTACAGCTTGACAAGCAGTCTGCTAGACAGCTGCGTTTTGTTTTAGAGCAAGATATTTCTCATTACAGCCTGTAAGTGGCTGGAAATACCTGTTTCCAGATTCTCCAAAGAAAAGATTTCTGAACTGCTGCACACACACATCAGTTTAACTCTGTAAGTTGATTGTCCAGCTGGACAATCATTCTGCTAGATAGCTACGTTTTTGTTTTAGAGCAAGGTATTTCTCATTACAGGTTATACTCATATTCACTCTGGAATATATAATCGCAGCTTTTAGAAGAATTGTGTTTCCTTCTCGCTGAATCTAAACATAGATGCAACTTCCTATGGTGAACGAACACAAAGCAGAGCAGTTTGAACTAGACGTTTCTCCTGTGTTTTAAACGCAGTCTTACTGCTAGTTCTTATATGCCTGTAAGTGGCTGGAAATATCTGTTTCCAGATTCTCCAAAGAAAGGATTTCTGAACTGCTGCACAAACACATCAGTTTAACTCTGTAAGTTGATTGTTGAGCATGACAACCATTCTGCTAGATAGCTGCCTTTTTGTTTTAGAGGAAGAAACTATTTTCTAATTCACTGAATCTAAACAAAATGCAAGTTCCTAAGGTGAACAAACACAAAGCAGAGCAGTTTGAAATGGACGTTTCTCCTGTGTTTTAAACGCAATCTTACTGCTAGTTCTTACATGCCTGTATATGGCTGGCAATATCTGTTTCCAGATTCTCCAAAGGAAGGATTTCTGAACTTCTGCACAAACACATCAGTTTACCTCTGTAATTTGATTGTACAGCTTGACAACCATTCTGCTAGATAGTTCCATTTTTGTTTTAGAGCAAGATATTTCTCATTACATCCTATAGTCTCATTCACTCTGGAATATCCAAACGCATCTTTTAGAAGAAACGTGTTTCTAACTCGCTTAATCTAAACATAGATGGAACTTCCTTAGGTGAAAGAACACAAAGCACAGCAGTTTGAAATAGACGTTTCTCCTGTGTTTTAAACACAGTCTTACTGGTAGTTCTTATATGCTTGTATATGGCTGGAAATATCTGTTTCCGTATTCTCCAAAGCAAGGATTTCTGAAGTGCTGCACACACAGATCAGTTTAACTCTCTAAGTTGATTGTACAGCTTTTCAACCATGCTGCTAGATAGCTGCGTTTCTGTTTTAGAGCATCATATTTCTCACTACTGCCTATACTCCCATTCACTCTGGAATATCCAAACGCAGGTCTTAGAAGAAAGGTGTTTCTAACTAGCTGAATCTAAACATAGATGCAACTTCCTATGTTGAATGAAAACTCAGCAGAGCAGTTTGAAATAGACTTTTCTCCTGTGTTTTAAATGCAGTCTTACTTGTAGTTCTTATATGCCTGTATATGGCTCTAAATATCTGTTTTTAGATACTCTAAAGAAAGGATTTCTGAAGTGCTGCACACACACATCAGTCTAACACTGTATGTTGATTGTACTGCTTAACAACCATTCTGCTAGATAGCTGCGTTTCTGTTTTAGAGCAAGATATATCTCACTACAGCCTATACTCCCATTTTCTCTGGAATCTCCAAACGCACATTTTAGAAGAAACGTGTTTCTAACTTGCTGAATCTAAACATAGATGCAACTTACTAAGGTGAATGAAAACATAGCAGATCAATTTGAACTAGACGTTTCTCCTGTGTTTTAAACGCAGTCTTACTGCTAGTTCTTATTTGCCTGTATATGGCTGGAAATATCTGTTTCCAGATTCTCCAAAGAAAGGATTTCTGAACTGCTGCATGTACACATCAGTTTTCCTTTGTATGTTGGTTGCAGCGCTTGACAACCATTCGGCTAGATAGCTCCATTTTTGTTTTAGAGCAAGATATTTCTCATTACAAACTCTACTGACATTCCTTCTGGAATATCCAAACGCAGGTTTTAGAAGAAAAGTGTTGCTAACTCGCTGAATCTAAATATAGATGCAACTTCCTAAGATAAACCAACACACAGTAGAGCAGTTTGATATATTCGTTTCTTCTGAGTTTTAGAACCAGCCTTACTTCTAATTCTCATGTGTCGGTACATGGCTGGAAATATGCATTTGTGGATTCTCCAAAGAAAGGGTTTCTGAACTGCTAATGACATACATCAGTTTAACTCCGTAAGTTGAATGCACACCTTGACAACAGTTCTGCTAGACAGTTTCACTTTTATTTTAGCACCAGATATTTGTCATTACACCTTACACTGCCATTCACTCTGAAATATCCAAATGCACCTTTTCAAAGAAACGTGTTTCCAACTCGCTGAGTCTAAACATAGATGCAACTTCTTAAGATAAACCAGCACACAGCGGAGCAGTTTGAAATATTCGTTTCTTCTGACTTTTAGATGTTGTTTTACTGCTAATTCTTATGTGACTGCAAATGGCTTTAAATATCCATTTATGCATTCTCCAAAGAAAGTGTTTCTGAACTGCTAGAGATACACATCAGTTTATCACTGAAGGTTGGATGCACACATTGACAATCGTGCTGCTAGATATCTCCGCTTTTGTTTTAGAGCCAAATATTTCTCATTACACCATGTACTCCCCTTCACTCTGGAATATCCAAACGCAGCTTTTAGAATAAACGTGTTTCCAACTCGCTGAATCTAAACATAGATGTAACTTCCTAAGATAAACCAACGCACAGCAGAGCAGTTTGAAATATTGGTTTCTCCTGAGTTTTACATGCATTCTTACTACTAATTCTTATGGTCCTGTATATGGCTGGAAATACCCATTTCTGCATTCTCCAAAGAAAGTGTTTCTGAACTGGTAGAGACACACATCAGTTTAACTCTGTAAGTTGAATGAATAGCTGGATAACAGTTCTGCTAGATAGCTCTCCTTTTGTTTCAGAGCCAGATATTTCTCATTACACCATGCACTCCCATTCATGGTAGAATATCCAAACGCAGCTTTTAGAAGAAACGTGTTTCCAGCTCGCTGAATCTAAACATATATTTAACTTCCTAAGATAAACCAACACACAGCAGAACACTTTGAAATATTCGTTTCTCCTGACTTTTAGATGCAGTCCTACTGCTAATTCTTATGTGCCTGTACATGGCTGGAAATATCCATTTCTGGATTCTCCAAAGAAAGGGTTTCTGAACCACTAGCGACATACATCAGTTTAACTCTGTAAGTTGAATGCACACCTTGACAATCGTTCTGCTAGATAGCTCTGATTTTGTTTTAGAGCCGGATATTTCTCATTACACCATATACTCCCATTCACTCTGTAATATCCAAACGCAGCTTTTAGAAGAATCATGTTTCCCACTCGCTGAATCTGAACATAGATGCAACTTCCTAAGATAAACCAACATACAGCAGAGAAGTTCGAATTATTCGTTTCTCCTGAGTTTTAGATGCTGTTTTACTGCTAAATCTTATGTGCCTTTATATAGCCGGAAATATCCATATCTGGATTCTTCAAAGAAATTGTTTCTGAACTGCTACAGACATACGTCAGTTTAACTCTGTAAGTTGAATGCACACCTTAGCAAACGTTCTGCTAGATAGTTCCGCTTTTGTTTTAGAGCCAGGTGTTTCTCATTACACCATATACTCCCATTCACTCTGGAATATCCAAACGCAGCTTTAAGAAGAATCCTTTTTCCAACTCCCTGAATCTAAACATAGATGCAACTTCCTAAGATAAACCAACACACAGCAGAGCAGTTTGAAATATTCCTTTCTCCAGAGTTTTAGATGCAGTCTTACTGCTAATTCTTATGTGCCTGTATATGGCTGGATATATCCATTTCTGCATTCTCCCATGATAGGGTTTCTGAACTGCTAGAGACACACATCAGTTTTACTATGCATGTTGAATGCATACATTGACAACAGTTTTGCTAGAAAGCTCTACTTTTGTTTTAGAGGCAGATATTTTTCATTACACCAAGCAGTAAATTCACTGTAGAATATCCAAACGAAGCTTTTAGAAGAAATGTGTTTCCAGCTCACTGAATCTAAACATAGATGCAACTTACTAAGATAAACCAGCACTCAGCAGAGCTGTTTGAAATATTCGTTTCTCCTGAGTTTTAGATGCAGTCATACTGCTAATTCTTATGTGCCTGTATGTGGCTGGAAACATCCATTTGTGGACTCTCCAAAGAAAGGGTTTCTGAACTGCTAGAGACAAACATCATTTAGCTCTGTAAGTTGAATGCACACCTTGACATCCGTTCTGCTAGATAGCTCTGCTTATGCTTTAGAGCGAGATATTTCTCATTACACCGTAGACTCCCATTCACTGTGGAATATCCAAACGCAGCTTTTGGAAGAAATGTGTTTCCAGCTCGCTGAATCTAAACATAGATGCAACTTTCTAAGATAAACCAACACACAGCAGAGCAGTTTGAAATATTCGTTTCTTCTGAGTTTTGGATGCAGTCTTACTGCTAATTCTTATGTGCCTGTACATGGCTGGAAATACACATTTCTGGATTCTCCAAAGAAAGGGTTTCTGAACTGCTAGAGACACATATCAGTTTTCCTCTGTAAGTTGAATTCACACCTTGCCAATAGTTCTGCTATATAGCTCTGCTTTTGTTTTAGAGCCAGATATTTCTCATTACACCATATACTCCCATTCACTGTGGAATATCCATACTCAGCTTTTAGAAGAAAAGTGTTTCCAGCTCGCTGAATCTAGACATCGATGTAACTTCCTAAGATAAACGAACACACAGCAGAGCAGTTTGAAATATTTGTTTATCCTGAGTTTTAGATGCAGACTTACTGCTAGTTCTTATGTGCCGGTATATGGCTGGAGATATCAATTTCTGGATTTTCCAAGAAAGGATTTCTGAACTGCTAGAGACACATGTCAGTTTATCTCTGTAAGTTGAATGTACATCTTGACAACCCTTCTGCTAGATAGCTCCGCTTTGATTTAGAGCCAAATATTTCTCATTACACCATGTACTCCCATTCACCCTGGAATATCCAAACGCAGCTTTAAGAAGAAACGTGTTTGCAACTCGCTGAATTTAAACATAGATGCAACCTTCTAAGATAAACCAACACACAGCAGAGCAGTTTGAAATATTCATTTCTCCTGACTTTTAGATGCAGTCTTACTGCTAATTCTTATGTGCATGTATATGGCTGGAAATATCCATTTCTGCATTCTCCAAAGAAAGGGTTTCCCAAATGCTAGAGACACACATCAGTTTACATTTGTAAGTTGAATGCATAGCTTCACGAGTTCTGCTAGATAGCTCTGCTTTTGTTTTAGAGCCAGGTATTTCTCATTATACCATGCACTCCCATTCACGGTAGAGTATCCAAATGCAGCTCTTATAAGAAACGTGTTTCCAACTCGCTGAATCTAAACATAGATGCAACTTCCAAAGATAAACCAACAAACAACACATCAATTTGAAGTATTCGTTTCTCCTGAGTTTTAGATGCAGTTTTACTGCTAATTCTTATGTGCCTGTATATGGCTGGAAATATCCATTTCTGGATTCTCCATAGAAAGGGTTTCTGAACTGCTAGAGACACACATCATTTAGCTCTGTAAGTTGAATGCACACCTTGACATCCGTTCTGCTAGATAGCTCCACTTTTGTTTTAGAGCCAGATGTTTCTCTTTACCCCTTATACTCCCATTCTCTCTGGAATATCCAAACGCAGCTTTTAGAACAAACGTGTTTCCAACTCGCTGAATCTAAACATAGATGCAACTTCCAAAGACAAAACAACACCCAGCAGAGCAGTTTGAAATGGTCGTTTCTCCTGAGTTTTACATGCAGTCTTACTACTAATTCTTATGTGCCAGTATATGGCTGGAAATATCAATTTCTGGATTCTCCAAAGAAAGGGTTTCTGAAATACTAGAGACACACATCAGTTTAATTTTGTAAGTTGAGTGCATACCTTGACATCCGTTCTGCTAGATAGCTCCGCTTTTGTTTTAGAGCCAAATATTTCTCATTACACCATGTACTCCCATTCTCTCTGGAATATCCAAATGCAGCTTTTAGAACAAACGTGTTTCCAACTCGCTGAATCTAAACAAAGATGCAACTTCCTAAGATGAACCAACACACAGCAGAGCAATTTGAAATATTTGTTTCTCCTGAGTTTTAAATGCAGCCTTTCTTCTAAATCTTATGTGCCTGTATATGGCCGGAAATATGCATTTCTGGATTCTTCGAAGAAAGGGTTTCTGAACTGCTAGAGACATACATCAGTTTAACTCTGTACGTTGATTGCACACCTTGACAACCGTTCTGCTAGATAGCTCCACTTTTGTTTTAGAGCCAGATGTTTCTCTTTACCCCTTATACTCCCATTCACTCGGGAATATCCAAACGCAGCTTTTAGAAGAAACGTCTTTCCAACTCGCTGAATCTAAACATAGATGAAACTTGCTAAGATCAACCAACACACAGCAGAGCAGTATTAAATATTCTTTTCTCCTGAGTTTACATGCAATATTACTGCTACATAACGTGCCTATATATGGCTTCAAATATCCATTTCTGCATTCTCCAAAGAAAGGGTTTCTGAACTGCTAGAGACACACTTCAGTTTAACTCTGTAAGTTGAATGCATAGCTTCAAAACAGTTCTGCTATATATCTCTGCTTTCGCGATAGAGACAGATATTTCTCATTACACCGTGCACTCGAATTCACTGTGGAATATCCAAACGCAGCTTTTAGAAGAAACGTGTTTCCAGCTCGCTGAATCTAAACATATATGTAACTTCCCAAGATAAACCAACACACAGTAGTGCAGTATGAATTATTCGTTCACCTGTGTTTTAGATGCAGTCTTACTGCTAATTCTTATGTGCCTGTATATGGATGGAAAAATCCATTTCTGGATTCTCCAAAGAAAGGATTTCTGAACTGCTAGAGAGACACATCAGTTTAAATCCTTAAGTTGAATGCATACCTTGACAACCCTTCTGATAGATAGCTCCGCTTTTGTTTTAGAGCCAGATATTTCTCATTGCACCATGCACTCCCATTCACTGTAGAATATCCAAATGCAGCTTTTAGAAGAAACGTGTTTCCAACTGGCTGAATCTAAACATAGATGCAACTTCATAAGATAAACCAACATATAGCAGAGAAGTTGAAATATTCGCTTCTCCTGAGGTTTAGAATCAGTTTTACGGCTAAATCCTTTGTGCCTTTATATGGCCAGAAATATCCATTTCTCGATCCTTCAAAGAAAGTGTTTCTGAACTGCTAGTGACATACATCAGTTTAACTCTGTAAGTTGAATGCACACCTTGACAACATTTCTACTAGATAGCTCCACTTTTGTTTTAGAGCCAGATGTTTCTCATTACACCGTATACTCCCATTCACTGTGTAATATCCAAACGCAGCTTTTAGAAGAAACGTGTTTCCAACTCGCTGAATCTAAATATAGATTCAACTTCCTAAGATAAACCAACACACAGCAGAGCAGTTTGAAATATTCGTATCTCCTGAGTTTTAGATGCAGTTTACTTCTAATTCTTATCTGCCAGTATATGGCTGGAAATATCCATTTCTGGATTCTCCAAAGAAAGTGTTTCTGAACTGCTAGAGACACACATCAGTTTAACTCTCGAAATTGAATGCACACCTTGGCAACCGTTCTGCTGGATAGCTCCACTTGTGTTTGAGACAGATGTTTCTCACTACACCTTATACCCCCATTCCCTCTGGAATATCCAAAGGCAGCTTTGAGAAGAAACGTGTTTCCAACTAGCTGAACCTATACATAGATGCAACTTCCTAAGATAAACCAACACATAGTAGAGCAGTTTGAAATATTCGTTTCTCCTGTGTTTTAGGTGCAGTCTTACTGCTAATTCTTATGTGCCAGTATATGGCTGGAAATATTCATTTCTGGATTCTCCAAAGGAAGGGTTTGTGAACTGCTAGAGACACATCAGTTTATCTCTGTAAGTTGAATGCACACCTTGACAATCGTTCTGCTTAGATAGCTCCGTTTTTGTTTTAGAGCCAGATATTTCTCATTACACCATATAATCCCATTCACTGTGTAATATCCAAACGCAGCTTTTAGAAGAAACGTGCTTCCAACTGGCTGAATCTAAACATAGATGCAACTTCCTAAGATAAACCAATACACAGCAGAGAAGTTTGAAATATTCGTTTCTCCTGAGTTTTAGATGAAGTTAAACAGCTAAACCTTATATGCCTGTGTATAGGTGGTAATATCCATTTCTGGATTCTCCAAAGAAATGGTTTCTGAACTGCTAGAGACATACATCAGTTTAACTCTGTAAGTTGAATGCACACCCTGACAACCGTTTTGCTGGATAGCTCTGCTTTTGTTTTAGAGCCATATGTTTCTCATTACACCTTATACTCCCATTCAGTCTGGAAAATAAAAACGCAGCTTTTAGAATAAACTTGTTTCCAGCTCGATGAATCTAAACATAGATGCAACTTCCCAAGATAAACCAACACATAGCAGAGCAGTTTGAAATATTCGTTTCTTCTGAGTTTTAGATGCAGTCTTACTGCTGATTCTTATGTGCCCGTATATGGCTAAAAATATCCATTTCTGCTTTCTCCAAAGAAAGGGATTCTGAACTGCTAGAGACACACATCAGTTTAAATCTGTAAGTTGAATGGACACCTTGACTACCGTTCTGCTAGATAGCTGCACTTCTCTTTTAGAGCCAAATATGTCTCATTACACCGTGTACTCCCATTCACTCTGGAATCTCCAAACGCAGCTTTTAGAACAAACGTGTTTGTAACTCGCTGAATCTAAACATAGATGCAACTTCATAAGATAAACCAACACCCAGCAGAGCAGTTTAAAATATTCGTTTCTCCTGAGTTTTACATGCAGTCTTAGTACTAATTCTTATGTGCCTGTATATTGCTGGAAATATCCATTTCTGGATTCTACAAAGAAAGGGTTTCTGAACTGCTAGAGAAACATATCAGTTTGTCTTTGAAAGTTGAATGCATAGCTTGACAACAGTTCTGCTAAATATCTCTGCTTTTGTTTTACAGCGAGATAATTCTCATTACACTGTACCCTCATATTCACTGTGGAATGTCCAAACGTAGCTTTTAGAAGAAACGTGTTTCCAGCTCGCTGAATCTAAACATAGATGTAACTTCCTAAGATGAACCAACACAAGGCAGAACAATATGAAATATTCGTTTCTCCTGAGTTTTTCATGAACTCTTACTGCTAGTTCTTATGTCCCTGTGTATAGCCGGAAATATCCTTTTCTGGATTCTCCAATGAAAGGGATTCTGAACTGCTAGAGGCACACATCAGTTTAACTCTGTAACTTGAGTGCACACCTTGACAGCCGTTTTGCTAGAGAGCTCCGCTTAAGTTTTAGAGCCAGATATTTCTGATTACACCATATACTCCCATTCACTCTTGAATATCCAAACGCAGCTTTTAGAAGAAACGTGTTTCTAACTCGCTGAATCTAAATATAGATGCAACTTAAGATAAACCAACACACAGGGCAGCAGTTTGAAGTATTCATTTCTCCTGAGTTTTACATGCAGTGTTAATGCTAATTCTTATGTGCCTGTATATGGCTGGAAACATCCATTTCTGCATTCTCCAAGAAAGGGTTTCTGAACTGCTAGAGCCATACATCAGTTTAAGTCTGTAAGTTGAATGCACACCTTGACAACCGTTCTGCTGGATAGCTCCGCTTTTGTTTTAGAGCCAGATGTTTTATACTCCCATTCACTCTGGAATATCCAAAGTCAGGTTTCAGAAGAAACGTATTTCCAACTCGCTGAATCTAAACATAGATGCAACTTCCTAAGATAATCCAACATGCAGCAGAGCAGTTTAAAATATTCGTTTCTCCTGAGTTTTGGATGCAGTCTTACTGCTAATTCTTATGTCCCTGTGTTTGGCTGGAAATATCCATTTCTGGATTCTCCAAAGAAAGGGTTTCTGAACTCTTAAAGGCACACATCATTTTATCTCTGTAAGTTGAATGCACACCTTGACAATCGTACTGCTACATAGCTCGACTTTTGTATTGGAGCCAGATATTTCTCATTACACCATGCACTCAAACTTACTGTAGAATATCCAAACGCAGCTTTTTGAAGAAACTTGTTTCCAACTCGCTGAATCTAAACATAGATGCAACTTCTTAAAATAAACCAACACACAGCAGAGAAGTTTGAAATATTCGTTTCTCCTCAGTTTTAGATGCAGTCTTACTGCCAATTCTTTTGTGCCTGTACATGGCTGGAAATATCCCTTTCTGCAACTCCAAAGAAAGGGTTTCTGAACTGCTAGAGATACACATCAGTTTAACTCTGTAAATTGAGTGCACACCTTGACAACTGTTCTTCTAGATAGCACCACTTTTTTTTAGAGCCAGATATTTCTCATTACACCATATACCCCCATTCACTCTGGAATATCCAAACGCAACTTTTAGAAGAAACATGTTTCCAACTCTCTGAATCTAAACATAGATGCAACTTCCTAAGATAAACCAACACGCAGCAGAGCAATTTTAAATATTCGTTTCTCCTGAGTTTTATATGCAGTCTTACTTCTAATACTTTTCTGCCTGTATATGGCTGGAAGTATCCGTTTCTGCATTCTCCAAAGAAAGGGTTTCAGAACTGCTATGGACACACATCAGTTTAATTGTGTAAGTTGAATGCGTAGCTTGACAAGAGTTCTGCAAGACAGCTCTGCTTTTGTTTTAGAGCCAGATGTTTCTCATTACACCATATACTCCAATTAACTCTGGAATATCCAAACGCAGCTTTTAGAAGAAACGTGTTTCCAACTTGCTGAATCTAAACACAGATGCAATTTCTTAAAACAAACCAACACACAGCAGAGCAGTATGACATATTCCTTTCTCCTGAGTTTTAGATGCAGTCTTATGGCTAATTCTTATGTGCCTGTATATGGCTGGAAATATCCATTTCTGCATTCTCCAAAGAAAGGGTTTCTGAACTGCTAGAGACACCCATCTGTTTAGCTCTGTAAGTTTAATGCATACCTTCACAACGGTTCTGCTAGATAGCTCCGCTTTTGTTTTAGAGCCATATATTTCTCATTACACCATGTACTCCCATTCACTGTAGAATATCCAAACATACAGCAGAGAAGTTTGAAATATTCGTTTCTCCTGAGTTTTAGATGCAGTTGTTGCTAAATCTTAAGTGCCTGTATATGGCCGCAAATATTCATTTCTGGATTCTTCAAAGAAAGGGTTTCTGAACTGCTAGAGACATATATCAGTTTAACTCTGTAAGTTGAATGCACACCTTGACAACCGTTCTGCTAGATAGCTCCGCTTTTGTTTTAGAGCCGGATATTTCTCATTGCACCACATACCCCATTCACTCTGAAATATCCAAATGCAGCTTTTAGAAGAAACGTGTTTCCCACACGCTGAATCTAAACATAGATGCAACTTCTTAAGATAAACCAACATACAGCAGAGAAGTTTGAAATATTCGTTTCTCCTGAGTTTTACATGCAGTCTTACTACTAATTCTCATGTGCCTGTACATGGCTGGAAATATCCATTTCTGGATTCTCCAAAGAAAGGATTTCTGAACTGCTAGAGACACACATCAATTTAACTCTGTAAGTTGAATGCATTGCTTGACAACCGTTCTGCTAGGCAGCTCTGCTTTTGTTTTAGAGCGAGATATTTCTCATTACACCTTACACTCGCATTCAGTGTGTAATATCCAAACGCAGATTTTAGAAGAAACGTGTTTACAGCTCGCTGAATCTAAACATAGATGTAACTTGCTAAGATAAACCAACACACAGCAGAGCAGTTTGAAATATTCGTTTCTCCTGACTTTAGATGCAGTCTTGCTGCTAATTCATATGTGCCTGTATATGGCTGGAAATATTCATTTCTAGATTCTCAAAAGGAAGGGTTTCTGAACTGCGGGAGACACACATCAGTTTACCTCTGTAAGTTGAATGCACACCTTAACAATATTTCTGCTAGATAGCTCCACTATTGTTTTAGAGCCAGGTATTTCTCATTAAACCATATACTCCAATTCATTCTGAAATATCCAAACGCAGCTTTTAGAAGAAACGTATTTCCAACTCGCTGAATCTAAACGTAAGTGCAACTTCCTAAGATAAACCAACATACAGTAGAGAAGTTTGAAATATTCGTTTCCCCTGAGTTTTAGATCAGTTATACTGCTAAATCTTCTGTGCCTTTATATGTCTGGAAATATCCATTTCTGGATTCTTCAAAGAAAGGGTTTCTGAACTGGTAGAGACATACATCAGTTTAACTCTGTAAGTTGAATGAACACCTTGACAACCGTTCTGCTAGATAGCTCCGCTTTTTTTTAGAGCCAGATGTTTCTCATTGCACTGTATACTCCCATTCACTCTGGAATATCCAAACGCAGCTTTTAGAAGAAACGTGTTTCCAGCTCGCTGAATCTAAACAGAGGTGCAACTTCCTAAGAGAATCCAACATACAACTGAGAAGTTTGAAATATTCGTTTCTCCTGAGTTTTAGAATCACTCTTACTGCTAATTCTTATGTGCCTGTATATGATTGGAAATATCTTTTTCTGCATTCTCCAAAGAAAGGGTTTCTGAACTTCTAGATACACACATCAGTTTACCTCTGTAAGTTGAATGCATAGCTTGATAACCGTTCTGCTAGATAGCCCTGCTTTTGTTTTAGAGCGATATCTTTCTCATTACACTGTACACTCATAGTTTGAAATATTCGTTTCTCCTGACTTTCAGATGCAGTCTTACTGCTAATTTTTATGTGCCTGTATATGGCTGGAAATATCCATTTCTGCATTCTCCAAAGAAACTGTTTCGGAACTTCTAGAGACACACATCAGTTTACCTCTGTGAGTGGAATGCACACGTTGACAATCGTTCTGCTAGATAGCTCCTCTTTTGTTTTAGAGCCAGATATTTCTTATTACACCATATACTCCAATTAACTCCGGAATATCCAAACGCAGCTTTTAGAAGAAACGTGTTTCCAACTCGCTTAATCTAAACATAGATGCAACTTCCTAAGATAAACCAACACACAGCAGAGCAGTTTGAAATATTCGTTTCTCCCGAGTTTTAGATGAAGTCTTTTTTTTTTTCCCATTTATTTATTTTATTGCATTTTAGGTTTTGGGGTACATGTGAAGAACATGCAAAATTGTTGCATAGGAACACACATGGCAGTGTGATTTGCTGCCTTCTTCCCCATCACCTACATCTGGCATTTCTCCCCTTGCTATCTCTCCCCATCTTCCCACCCCCACCCTCCCTCCCCTATTTTCCCCCAACTCACCCCAGTGTGTAGTGCTCCCCTCCCTGTGTCCATGTGTTCTCTTCGTTCAACACCCACCTATGAGTGAGAACATGTGGTGTTTGATCTTCTGTTCTTCTGTCAGTTTGCTGAGAATGATGGTTTCCAGGTTCATCCATGTCCCTACCAAGGACACAAACTCATCATTTTTGATGGCTGCATAATACTCCATGGTGTATATGTGCCACATTTTCCCTATCCAGTCTATCCTCGATGGGCATTTGGGTTGGTTCCAGGTCTTTGCTATTGTAAACAGTGCTGCAATGAACATTCGTGTGCACGTGTCCTTATGGTAGAACGATTTGTAATCCTTTGGATATATACCCAGTAATGGGATTGCTGGGTCAAATGGAATTTCTATTTCTATGTCCTTGAGGAATCTCCACACTGTCTTCCACAATGGTTGAACTAATTTACACTCCCACCAACAGTGTAAAAGTGTTCCTATTTCTCCACATCCTCTCCAGCATCTGTTGTTTCCAGATTTTTTAATGATCGCCATTCTAACTGGCGTGAGATGGTATCTCAATGTAGTTTTGATTTGCATTTCTCTCATGACCAGTGATGATGAGCATTTTTTCATATGTTTGTTGGCCTCACGTATGTCTTCTTTTGTAAAGTATCTGTTCATATCCTTTGCCCACTTTTGAATGGGCTTGTTAGTTTTTTTTCTTGTAAATCTGTTTTAGTTCTTTGTAAATTTTGGATATCAGCCCTTTGTCAGATGGGTAAACTGCAAAAATTTTTTCCCAATCTGTTGGTTGCCGATTCACTCTAATGATTGTTTCTTTTGCTGTGCAGAAGCTGTGGAGTTTGATTAGGTCCCATTTGTCTTTTCTGGCTTTTGTTGTCAATGCTTTTGGTGTTTTGGTCATGAAGTCCTTGCCTACACCTATGTCCTGAATGGTTTTGCCTAGATTTTCTTCTAGGGTTTTTATGGTGTTAGGTCTTATGTTTAAGTCTTTAATTCATCTGGAGTTAATTTTAGTGAAAGATGTCAGGAAGGGGTCCAGTTTCTGCTTTCTGCACATGGCTAGCCAGCTTTCCCAACACCATTTATTGAACAGGGAATCCTTTCCCCATTCCTTGTTTTTGACTGGTTTGTCAAAGATCAGATGGTTGTAGATATGTTGTGTTGCTTCCGAGACCTCTGTTCTGTTCCATTGGTCTATATCTCTGTTTTGGTACCAGTACCATGCTGTTTTGATTATTGTAGCCTTGTAGTATAGTTTGAAGTCTGGTAGTGTGATGCCCCCCGCTTTGTTCTTTTTGCTTAGAATTGACTTGGCTATGCGGGTTAGATGAAGTCTTACTGCTAATTCTTATCTGCATGTATATGGCTGGAAATATCCGCTTCTGGATTCTCCAAAGAAAGGGTTTCTGAACTGCTACACACACACATCAGTAAAACTCTGCAAGTTGAATGGACACCTTGACATCCGTTCTGCTAGATAGCTCGGCTTTTGATTTAGAGACAGATATTTCTCATTACAGCATATACTCCCATTTATCTGGAATATCCAAAAGCAGCTTTTAGAAGAAACGTGTTTCAAACTTGCTGAATTTAAACATAGTTGCAAGTACGTAAGATATCCCAACACACAGCAGAGCAGTTTGGGAAATTCGTTTCTCCTGTGTTTTATATGCAGTCTTACAGCTAATTCTTATGTGCCTGTAAATGGCTGAAAATATACATTTCTGGATAGTCCAAGGAAAGTGTTTCTGAACTGCTAGAGACACAGATCTGTGTAACAATGTAAGTTGAATGCACACCTTAACAACCTTTCTGCTATATAGATCCGCTTTTCTTTTAGAGACAGATATTTCTCCTTACACCCTATAATCCCATTCACTCTGGAATATGGAAACGCAGCTTTTAGAAGAAACGTGTTTCCAAGTCGCTGAATGTAAACATAGATGCAACTTCTTAAGATAAAGCAACAAATAGCAGAGCAGTTTGGAATATTCCTTTCTCCTGAGTTTCAGATGCAGTCTTACTGCTAATTCTTACGTGCTTGTATATGGCAGGAAATATCGATTTCTGGATTCTCGAAAGAAAGGGTTTCTGAACTGCTAGAGACAGACATCAGTTTAACTCTTGAATTTAAATGGACATCTTGACAACCGTTCTGCCATATACTTCGGCTTTTCTTTTAGAGCCAGATATTTCTCATTACACCATATAGTCCGATTCACTCTGGATTATCCAAACCCAACTTTTAGAAGACACGTGTTTCCAACTCGCTGAATCTAAACATAGATGCAACTTCCCAAGATAAGCCAACACACAGCAGAGCAGTATGAAAAATTCATTTCCCCTGAGTTTTAGATGCAGTCTTACTGCCAATAATTAAATGCCTGTATATGGCTCGAAATATCCATTTTTGGATTCTCCAAGAAAGGGTTTCTGAACTGCTTCAGACACACATCAGTTTAACTCTCTAAATTGAATGTACACCTTGAAACCTTTCTGCTAGATAGCTCCGCTTTTTTTTTTAGAGCCAGATATTTCCCATTACACCACATAATCCCATTCACTCTGGAATATCCAAACGCAGCTTTTAGAAGAAGCGTGTTTCCAGCTCTCTGAATGTAAACATAGTTGCAACTTCTTAAGATAAACCAACATAGAGCAGAGCAGTTTGAAATATTCGTTTCTCCTTACTTTTAGATGCAAACTTACTGCTAATTCTTATGTGCCTGTATAAGGCTGGAAATATCCATTTCTGGATTCTCCAAAGAAAGTGTTTCTGAACTGCTACACACAAATCAGTATAACTCAGCAAGTTGAATGGACGCCTTGACATCTGTTCTGCTAGACAGCTCGACTTTTGTTTTAGAGCCAGATATTTCTCATTACACTATATGATTCCATTCACGCTGAAATATCCAAACGCATCTTTTAGAAGAAACGTTTTTCCCCTTCGCTGAATCTAAACATAGATGCAACTTCCTAAGATAAACCAACACACAGCAGAGCAGTTGGAAATATTCGTGTCTCCTGAATTTTAGATGCAGTCTTACTACTAATTCTTATGTGCCTGTATAAGGCTGGAAATATCCATTTCTGGATTTTCCAAAGAAAGTGTATCTGAACTGCTAGAGACACATATCAGTTTAACACTGAAGGTTGAATGCAAACCTTGACAACCGTTCTGCTAGGTAGCTCCATTTTTGTTTCAGAGAGAGATATTTCTCATTACACCATATACTACCATTCACTCTGGAATATCCAAATGCAGCTTTTAGAAGAAACGTGTTTCCACTCGCTGAATGAAAACATAGACACAACTTCCTAGGGGAACCAACAAACAGGAAAGCAGTTTGAAATATTCGTTTCTACTGAGTTTTAGATGCAGTCTTACTGATAGTTCTTATGTTCCTGTATATGGCTGGAAATATCCATTTCTGGATTCTCCACAGAAATGTTTTCTGAACTGCTAGAGACACACTTCAGTTTAAGTCTGTAAGTTGAATGCACACCCTGAAAGCGTTCTGCTAAATAGCTCTGCTTTTGTTTTAGAAACAGATATTTCTCATTACACCATATACTCCCGTTCACTCTGGAATATCCAAACGCAGCTTTTGGAAGAAATGTGTTTCCAACTCGCTGAATGTAAAAATAGACGCAAATTCCCAGGGGAACCAACACACAGCCAAGCAGATTGAAATATTCGTTTCTCCTGAGTTTTAGATGCAGTCTTACTGCTAATTCTTATATGCCTCTACATGGCTGGAAATATCTGTTTCTAGATTCAACAAAGAAAGGGGCTCTGAACTGCTACATACACACGTCAGTTTTACTCTGTTCGGTGAATGTACAACTTGACAACCATTCTGATAAAGAGCTCCGTTTTTGTTTTAGAGCCAGATATTTCTCCTTACATTTTACACTCCCATTCAATCAGGAATATTCAAACGCAGCTTTTACAAGAAACGTGTTTCTAACTCGCTGAATCTAAACATAGAGGCAACTTCCTAGGGTGAACGAACACAGCAGAGCTCTTTTAAATATATGTTTCTCTTGTGTTTTAGATGTGATCTTACTGCTAATTATTATATAACTTTATATGGCTGGAGATATCTGTTTCTGGATTCTTCAAAGAAAGGGTTTCTAAACTGCCAGATTCACACATCAGTTTAACTATATAAGTTGAATACACACCTTGACAATCGTTCTGCTAGATAGCTCCGTTTTTGTCTTAGAGGCAGATGTTTCTCATTATAGCTTATACGCCCATTCACTCTGGAATAACCAAACGCAGCTTTAGGAGAAACGTGTTTCCAAATCGCTGAATGTAAGCATACACGCAACTTCCTAAGATGAACAAACAAACAGCACACCAGTTTGAAATATGTGTTTCTTCTGTGTTTAGACGCAGTCTTACTGCTAATTCTTATATGTCCCTATGTGGCAGGAAATATCCGTTTCTGGATTCTGCAAAGAAATGGTTTCTGAACTGCTGGAGATACACAGCAATTTAACTCTGTACGTTGAATGCACACCTTGACAATCATTCTGGTAGATGGCTCCGTTTTTGTTTTAGAGCCAGATATTTCTCATTACACCATATACTTCCATTCACTCTGGAATATCCAAGGCAGCTTTTAGAAGAAACGTGTTCCCAACTCGCTGAATGTAAATATAGACACAACTTCGTAAGGTGAACAAACACACAGAAGAGCAGTTTGAAATATGTGTTTCTCCCGTGTTTTAGACGCCGTCTTACTGCTAGTTCTTATATGCCTGTATATGTCTGGAAATATCCATTTCTGGATTCTTCAAAGAAAGTGTTTCTGAATCGCTAGAGACAGACATCAGTTTTACTCTGTAAGTTGAATGTACACCTTGACAACCATTCTGCTAGAGAGCTACGTTTTTGTTTTAGAGCTAGAAATTTCTCACTAAGCCATATTCTCCCATTCACTCTGGAATATGAAAAAAGCAGCTGTTAGAAGAAATGGGTTTTCAACTACCTGAATGAAAACATAGATGCAACTACCTAAGGCGAACAAACACACAGCAGAGCAGTTAGAAATATGTGTTTCTTCTGTGTTTTAGACGCAGTCTTACTGCTAAATCTTATATGTCTGTATATGGCTGAAAATATCCGTTTCTGGATTCTCCAAAGAAAGGGTTTCTGAACTGCTAGAGACACACATCAATTTAACTCTGTAAATTGAATGTATGCCTTGACAACCGTTCTGCTAGAGAGCTCTGTTTTTGTTTTAGAGCCTGATATTTCTCATTACAGCTTATACTCCCATTAACTGTGGAATATCCAAACGAAGCTTTTAGAGGAAATGTGTTTTCAACTCGCTGAATCTAAACATAGATGCAATTTCCTAGGTGAACCAACACACAGCAGAGCAGTTTGAAATATCTGTTTCTCCTGTGTTTCTGACGCTGTCTTACTGCTAATTGTTATATGCCTGTATACGGCTGGAAGTATCTGTTTCTAGATTCTCCAAAGAAAGGGTTTCTGAACAGCTACATTAACACATCAGTTTTACTCTGTAATTTGAATATACACTTTGACAATCATTCTGCTAGACAGCTCCATTTTGTTTTACAGTCAGATACTTCTCATTATAGCCTATAATCCCATTCACTCAATATATCCAAACTCAGCTTTTAGAAGAAACGTGTTTCTGACTCGCTGAATGTAAATATAGATGCAACTTCCTAAGGTGAATGAACACACAGCAGAGCAGTTTGAAATATGCCTTTCTCCTCTGTTTTAGATGCCATCTTACAGCTAATTGTTGTATACCTGTACATGGCTGAAAATATCTGTTTCTAGATTCTCCAAAGAAAGAGTATCTGAACTGCTACATTCACACATCAGTTTAACTCTGTAACTAGAGTATACACCTTGACAATCATTCTGCTAGATAGCTCCGTTTTTTGTTTCAGAACCAGATATTTCTCATTACACCCTCTACTCCCGTTCACTCAGGAATACCCAACGCAGATTTTAGAAGAAACGTGTTTCTAACTCGCTGAATCTAAACATAGATGCAACTTCCTAAGGTGAATGAACACACAGCAGAGCAGGTTGAAATATATGTTTCTCGTGTGTTTTAGACGCGAGCTTACTGCTAATTCTTATATACCTGCATATGGCCCAAAATGTTGGTTTCTAGATTCTTGAAAGAAAGGGTTTCTGAACTGCTACATTCACACACCAGTTTCACTCTGTACGTTGAATGTACACGTTGAAAATCATTCTGCTAGATAGTTCCGTTTTTGTTTTAGAGCCAGATATTCTCATTAGGCCCTATATTCCCATTCACTCAGGTATATCCAAACGCAGCTTTTAGAAGAAACGTGCTTCAAACAAGCTGAATCTAAACAAAGATGCAACTTCCTAATTTTAGCGAACACACAGCAGAGCCGTTTGAAATATACGTTTCTCCTCAGTTTAGACGCGATCTTACCGCTATTCTTATATACCAGTATATGCCTGGAAATGTCTGTTTCAAGATTAAACAAAGAAAGTGTTCCTGAACTGCTACATGCACACACCGCTTTACCTCTGTAAGTTGAATATACACCTTGACCACCATTCTGCTAGATAGCTCTGTTTTTGTTTTATAGCCTGATATTTCTCATTACACCCTATAATCCTATTCACTCAGGAATATCCAAACGCGTCATTTAGAATAAACGTGTTTCTAAATGGCTGAATCTAAACATAGATGCAACTTCCTAAGATGAACGAACACACACCAGAGCAGTTTGAAATATACGTTTCTCCTGTGTTTTAGGTGCTATATTACCGCTCATTCTTATATACCTGTCTATGGCTGGAAATAACTGTTTCTAGATTCAACCAAGAAAGGGTTTCTGAACTGCAACGTTCACAGGTAAGTTTAATTCTGTAAGTTGAATACACACCTCAACAATCATTCTGATAGATATCTCCAGTTTTGTTTTAGAGCCAGATATTTATCATCACACCCTACACTCCAACTCATTTAGGAATATCCAAACGCAGCTTTTAGAAGAAACGTGTTTCTAACTCAGTGAATCTAAACATAGATGCAACTTCCTAAGGTGAACGAACGCACAACAGAGCAGTTTGAAATATACGTTTCTCCTGTGTTTTAGACGCGATCTTACTGCTAACTCTCATATACCTGTATATGGCTGGAAGTATCTGTTTCTGGATTCTTCAAAGAAAGCGTTTCTGAACTGCTACATTCACACAGCAGTATAATTCTGTAAGTTGAAAATACAACTTGACAATCATTCTGCTAGAGAGCTCTGATTTTGTTTTAGAGCCAGATGTTTCTCATTACACCCTATACTCTCAGGAGTACCCAAACGCAGCTTTTAGACGAAACATGTTTCTAACTCGCTCAATGTATACATAGATGCAACTTCCCAAGGTGAACCTACACACAGCAGAGTAGTTTGAAATATACGTTTCTCCTGTGTTTTAGTCGCGATCTTACCGCTAATGCTTATATACCAGTATAGGGCTATAAATCTCTGTTTCTAGATTAAACAAAGTAAGGGTTTCAGAACTGCTACATTCACACATTAGTTTAACTCTGTATGTTGAATATACACCTTTACAATTATTCTGCTAGATAGCTCCGTTGGTGTTTCAGAGCCAGATATGTCTCATTACTCCCTGTACTATCATTCACTCAGGAATATCCAAACGCAGCTTTTAGAAGAAACGTGTTTCTAACTCGCGGAATCTACACTGACATCCAACTCCCTAAGGTGAACGAAGGCTCAGCAGAGCAATTTGAAATATACGATTCTCCTGTGTCTTAAACGCAATCTTACTGCTAATTCTTACACACCTGTATATGGCTGGAAATATCTGTTTCTAGATTAAACAAAGAAGGGTTTCAGAACTGCAACATTCACACATCAGTTAACTCTGTAAGTTGAATATACACCTTGACAATCATTCTGCTAGATAGCTCCGTTTTTGTTTTAGAGCCAGATATTTCTCATTACTCCCTATACTCACATTCACTCACGAATATCCAAACTCAGCTTTTAGAAGAAAGTGTTTCTAACTCTCTGAATCTAACCATAGATACAACTTCCTAGGTGAACCAACACACAGCAGAGCAGTTTGAAACCTACGTTTCTGCTGTGTTTTAGAGGTGATCCTACCGCTAATTCTTACATAACTGTATATTGCTGGAAATATCCGTTTCTAGATTAAACAAAGAAAGGGTGTCTGAACTGCTAGAGACACATCAGTTTAACTCTGTAACTTGAATATACACCTTGACAATCATTCTGCTAGATAGCTCCGTTTTTGTTTTAGTGCCAAATATTTCTCATTACCCCCTACACTCCCTTTAACTCAGGAATATCCAAACGCAACGTTTAGAAGAAACATGTTTCTAACGCGCTGAATCTAAACGTAGATGCAACTGCCTAAGGTGAACGAACACACAGCAGAGCAGTTTGAAATATAAGTTTATCCGGTGTTTTAGACCCGATATTACCTCTAATTGTTACCTAGCTGTATATGGCTGGAAATATCTGTTTCTATATTCAACAACACACATCAGTTTAACTGTGTAAGTTGAATATAAAACTTGGCAATCATTCTGCTAGATAGCTCCATTTTTCTTTTAGGGCCAGATATTTCTCACTACACCCTCTATTCGCATTCGCTCAGGGATATGCAAACGCAACTTTTAGAAGAAACTTATTTCTAACTCGCTGAATCTAAACATAGATGCAACTTTCTATGTTTAATGAACCCACAGCAGAGCAGTTTGAAATATACGTTTCTCCTGTGTTTTAAACACAGTCTTACTGCTAATTCTTACACACCTGTATAAGGCTGGACATATGTGTTTCTAGATGAAGCAAAGAAGGGTTTCAAAACTGCTACATTCACACATCAGTTTAACTCGGTAAGTTGAATATACACCTTGACAATCATTCTGCTAGATAGCTCCGTCTTTGTTTTAGAGCCAGATATTTCTCATCACACCCTATACTCACATTCACTCACGAATATCCAAACGCAGCTTTTAGAAGAAAGTGTTTCTAACTCGCTGAATCTAAACAGAGATGCAACTTCCTAAGGTGAATGAACACACAGCATAGAAGTTTGAAATACACGTTTCTCCTGTGTTTTAAACGTGATCTTACCGCTAATTCTTATATACCTGTATATGGCTGGAAATACCTGTTTCTAGATCCTCCAAAGAAAGTGTATCTGAACTGCTACATTGACACAACAGATTAACTCTTTAAGTTGAATATCGACCTTCACAATCATTCTGCTAGATAGCTCCGTTTTTGGTTAGGGGCAGATATTTGTTATTACACAAAATACTCCTATTCACGCAGGAATATCCAAACGCAGCTTTTAGAAGAAAGTGTTTGTAACTTGCTGAATCTAACCATAGATACAACTTCCTAAGGTGAACGAACACACAGCAAAGCAGTTTGAAATCTACGTTTCTGCTGTGTTTTAAAGGCGATCTTACAGCTAATTCTTACAAATCTGTATATGGCTGGAAATATCCGTTTATAGATTAAACAAAGAAAGGGGTTCTGAACTGCTATCTTCACACATCAGTTTAACTTTGTAAGTTGAATATACACCTGGACAATGATTCTGCTAGATAGCTCCGTTTTTGTTTTAGAGCCAAACATTTCTCATTACACCCTACACTCCCTTTCACTCAAGAATATCCAAACGCAGCTTTTAGAAGAGGCGTATTTCTATCTCGCTGAATCCAAACATAGATGCAACTGCCTAAGGTGAACGAACACAGAACAGAGTAGTTAGAAATATACGTTTCTCCTGTGTTTTTGACGTGATCTTACCACTAATTCTTACATACCTGTATATGGATGGAAATATCTGTTTGTCAATTAAAGAAAGAAAGGGTTTCTGAACTGCAACATTCACACGTTATTTTAACTCCGTACGTTGAATATACACCTTAGCAATCATTCTGCTAGATAGCTCCGTTTTTGTTTTAGAGGCAGATATTTCTCATTATACCCTCTACTCACATTCACTCAGGAATATCCAAAGGCATATTTTGGAACAAACGTGTTTCTAAGTACCTGAATCTATATATGGATGCAGCTTCCTAACGTGAACGAACACATGGCAGAGCAGTTTAAAATATACGTTTCTCCTGTGTTTTAGACGTGATTTTACTGCTAATTCTTATATACCTCTATATGGCTGGAAATATCTGTTTCTAGATTCTACAAATAAATGGTTACTGAACTGCTACATTGACCAATCAGTTTAACTCTGTAAGTTGAATATACACCTAGACAATCATGCTACTAGATAGCTCCCCTTATTTTTTAGAGCCAGATATTTCTCATTACACCTTATACTCCAATTCATTCAGGAATATCCAAACGCAGCGTTCAGAAGAAATGTGTTTGTAACTCGCTGAATCTAACCAGAGATGCAGCTACCTAAGGTGAACGAACACACAGCAGAGCAGTTTGAAATACACGTTTCTCCTGTGTTTCAAATGCGATCTTACCGCTAATTCATATGTACTTGTATATGGCTGGAAATATCTGTTTCTAGATTCTCAAAAGAAAGGGTATCTGAACTGCTACATTGACACAACAAATTAACTCTGTAAGTTGAATATCCACCTTCACAATTATTCTGCTAGATAGCTCCGTTTTTGGTTAGGGGCAGATATTTCTCATTACACCCTATACTCCTATTCACTCAGGAATATCCAAATGCTGCTTTTAGAAGAAACGTGTTTCTGACTCGCTGAATCTAAACATAGATGCAACATCCTAAGGTGAACGAACACACGGCAGAGCAGTTTGAAATCTACGTTTGTCCTGTGTTTTAGACGCGATTTTCCCGCTAATTCTTGTATATATGTATATGGCTGGAAGCATTTTTTTCTAGATTCTCCAGGAAAGTGTTTCTGGACTACCACATTAACACTTAACTTTAGCTTTGTAAGTTGAATATACACCTTGACAATCATTCTGCTACAAAGCTCCATTTTGGTTTTAGAGCCAGATGTTTCTCATTACACCCTGTATTACGATTCCCTCACGAATATCTAAATCCAGCTTTTAGAAGGAAAGTGTTTCTAACTCGCTGAATCTAAACATAGATGCAACTTCCTAAGGTGAACGAACACACAGCAGAACAGATTGAAATATACGTTTCTACTGTATTTTAGATGCGATCTTACCGCTAATTCTTACATACCTGTATATGGCCGAAAATATCTGTTTCTTGATTGAAAAAAGAAAGGGTTTCTGAACCGCTACATTCACACACCAGTTTAACTCTGTAAGTTGAATGTACATCTTGACCCTCATTCCGCTAGATAGCTCCGTTTTTGTCTTAGAGAAAGATATTTCTCATTCACCCTATCCTCCCATTCAGTCAGGAATAACTAAACGCAGCTTTTAGAAGAAACGTCTTTCTAACTCGCTGAATCTAAACATAGATGCAACTTCCTAAGGTGAATGAACACACAGCAGATCAGTTTGAAATATACGTTTTCCCTGTGTTTTGGACGCTATCTTACTGCTAATTGTTCTATACCTGTATATCGCTGGAAATATTTGTTTCTAGATTCAACAAAGAAAGTGTTTCTGAACTGCTACATTAACATATCAGTTTAGCTGTGTAAGTTGAATATATACCTTTAAAAACATCCTGTTAGATAGCTCCGTTTTTATTTTGGAGCCAGATATTGCTCATTACACCCTATACTCTGATTCACTCTGGAATATACAAATGCCACTTTTAGAAGAAACATGTTGCTAACTCGCTAAGTCTAAACATAGATGCAACTTCCTCAGGTGAACGATCACCCAGCAGACCATTTTGAAAGATACATTTCTCCTGTGTTTTATAGACGATCTTACAGCTAATTCTTATATACCTGTATATGGCTGGTAATATCTGTTTCTAGATTCTCAAAATAAAGGGTTTCTGAACTGCTACATTCAGACATCAGTGTAACTTTGTATGTTAAATATAAGCCATGACAATCATTCTGCTAGGTAGCTCACTTGGTGTTTTACAGCCAGATATTTCTCGTTACACCCTATAATCCCATTCACTGAGGAATATCCAAAGGCAGCTTTTAGTACAAACGTGTTACTAACTCGTTGAATCTAAACAAAGACGCAAATTCCTAAGGTGAACAAACACACAGCAGAGCAGTTTGAAATATAGGCTTCTCCTGTGTTTTAGACGCTATTTTAGCGCTAATTCTTATATACCTGTATATGCCTTGAAATATCTGTTTCTAGATTCAACCAAGAAAGGGTTTCTGAACTGCTACATTGACACATCAGTTTAACTCTGTAAGTTGAATATACACCTTCACAAACATTCTACTCGAAAGCTCCATTTTTGTTTTAGAACTCGATATTTCTCATTACAACATATAATCATATTCACTAAGTAAAATCCAAACGCAGCTTTTAGAAGAAACATGTTTCTAACTCGCTCAATCTAAACAGAGATTCAGCTTCCCAAGGTGAACCAACACAAGGCAGAACAGTTTCAAATATACGTTTCTCCGGTGTTTTAGATGCGATCTTATCGCTAATTCTCATATTCCTGTATATATCTGGAAATATCTGTTTAGAGATTCTCCACAGAAAGTGTTTCTGAAGTGCTACCTTCACACATCCGTTTAACTCTGTAAGTTGAACATACACCTTGACAATCATTCCATTAGATAGCTCCGTTTTTGTTTTAGAGCCGGATATTTCTAATTATACTCTATACTCCCATTCACTCTGGAATATCCAAACGCAGCTTTTAGAAGAAAAGTTTTTCTACTTGGCTGAATCTAGACATAGATGCAACTTCCTAAGCTGAACGAGCACGCAGCAGAACAGTTTGAAATATACGTTTCTTCTGTGTTTTAGACGTGATCTTACTGCTAATTCTTATATTCCTGTATATGGCTGGAAATATCTGTTTCTTCATTCTCCAAACAAAGGGTTCCTGAACTGCTACATTCACACATCAGTTTAACTCTGTATGTTCAATATAAACCTTGATAATCTTTCTGCTAGATAGCTCGGTTTTTGTTTAGGGGCAGATATTTCTCATTACACCCCATACTCCTATTCCCTCAGGAATATCCAAACGCTGCGTTTAGAAGAAACGTGTTTCTAACTCGCTGAAATAAACATAGATGCAACATCCTAAGATGAAGGAACACACAACAGAGCAGTTTGAAATCTAAGTTTCTCCTATGCTTTAGACATGATCTTACTGCTAATTCTTGTATACCTGTATATGGCTGGAAATATTTCTTTCTAGATTCGCCAAGGAAAGGGTTTCTGAACTACCACATTAACACATCACTTTAGCTCTGTAAGTTGGATATACACGTTGAGAATCATTCTGTTCTATAGCTCGGTTTTTGTTTTAGAGCCAGACATTTTTCGTTACACCCTATACTCCCATTCACTCAATATATTCAACCGCAGCTTTTAGAAGAAACGTGTTTCTAACTCGCTGAATCTAAACATAGATGCAACTTCCTACGGTGAACGAACACACAGCAGAGCAGTTTTAAATATACGTTTCTCCTGTGTTTTAGACGCGATCTCACCGCTAAATATTATATACCTGTATATGGCTGGAAATATCTGTTTCTAGATTCTCAAAAGAAAGCGTTTCTGAACTGCTGTGTTCACACAACAGTTTAACTCTGTAAGTTGATTATACACCTTCATTATCATTCTGCTAGATAGCTCCATTTTTGCTCTAGGGCCAGATATTTCTCATTACACCTTATACTTCCATTCACTCAGGAATGTCCAAACGCAGCATATAGTAGAAACGTGTTGCTAACTCCCTGCACCTAAACATATATGCAACTTCCTAAGGTGAACGAACACACAGCAGAGCAAGTTGAAATATACGTTTCTCCTGCGTTTTACACGCAAACTTACCTCTAATTCTTATATACTTGTGTATGGCTGGAAATATCTGTTTCTAGATTATTGAAAGAAAGGGTTTCTGAACTTCTACATTCACACACCAGTTTAACTCTGTACGTTGAATATACACCTTGACAATCATTCTGCTAGATAGCTCCGTTTTTGTTTTAGCGCCAGATATTCTCATTACGCCCTATACTCCCTTTCACTTAGGAATATCCAAAAGCAGCTTTTAGAAGAAACGTGTTTGAAATTCACTGAATCTAAACATAGATGCAACTTACTAAGGTGAACGAACACAAAGTACATCAGTTTGTAATATACATTTCTCTTGTGTTTTAGACGTGACCTTACCACAAATTCTCATATACCTGTGTATGGCTGGAGCTATCTGTTTCAAGATTAAAAAAAGAAAGGGTATCTGAACTGCTACATTCACACATCAGTTTAAATCTGTAAGTTGAATACACACCTTGACAATCATTCTGCTAGATAGCTCCGTTTTTCTTTTCCAGCCAGATATTTCTCATTACACCCTATACTCCCATTCACTCACGAATATCCAGACGCAGCTTTTAGAAGAAACGTGTTTCTAACTGGTTGAATCTAAATAAAGATGCAGCTTCCTAAGGTGAATGAATACACAGCAGAGCAGTTTGAAATATACGTTTCTCCTGTGTTTTAGATGGGATTTTACTGCTAATTCATATATACCTTTTTATGGTTAAAAATATCTGTTTCTAGATTCTCAAAAGAAAGGGTTTCTGAACTGCTACATTCACACATCAGTTTATCTCTGTAAGTTGAATATACACCTTGACAATCATTCTGCTAGATACTCCGTTTTTGTTTTAGAGCCAGATAATTCTCATTACACATTATACTCCCATTCACTCAGGAGTATCCAAACGCAGATTTTAGAAGAAACGTGTTTCCAACTCGTTGAATCTAAACATAGATGCAACTTCGAAAGATAAACGAACACACAGCAGAGCAGTTTGAAATATTCGTTTGTCCTGAGTTTCACATGCAGTCTTACTGCTAATTCTTATGTGTCTGTATATGGCTGGAAATATCCGTTTCTGGATTCTACAAAGAAAGGGATTCTGAACTGCTAGAGACTCACATCAGTTTAACTCTGTAAGTTGAATGCACACCTTGACAAACGTTCTGCTAGATAGCTCCGCTTTGGTTTTAGAGCCAGATACTTCTCATTACACTGTAAACTCCCATTCACTCTAGAATATCCAAACGCAGCTCTTAGGAGAAACGTGTTTCCAACTCGGTGAATGTAAACACAGATGCAACTTTTTAAGATAAACCAACACACAGCAGAGCAGTTTGAAATATTTGTTTCTCCTGAGTTTTAGATGCAGTCATACTGCTGATATTTATGTGCCTGTATATGGCTGTAAATATCTATTTCCGGATTCTCCAAACAATGGGTTTCTGAACTGATGGAGACACACATCAGCTTAACAATGTAAGTTGAATGCAAAAATTGACAACCGTTCTGCCAGATGGCTCCGCTTTTGTTTTAGAGTCAGATATATCTCATTACACCATATACTCCCATTCACTCTGGAATGTACAAACGCAGCTTTTAGAAGAAACGTGTTTCCAACTCGCTGAATCTAAAGATAGATCCAACGTCCTAAGAGAAACGAACATACAGCAGAGCAATTTGAAATATTCGTTTCTCCTAAGTTTTAGATGCAGTCTTACTGGTAATTCTTATGTGCCTGTATATGGCTCGAAATATCCGTTTCTGGATTCTCCAAAAAAAGGGTTTCTGAACTGCTAGAGACACACGTCACTTTAACTCTGTAAGTTGATGCACACCATGACAACCGTTCTGCTAGATAGCTCCGCTTTTGTGTTAGAGCCAGGTATTTCTCATTACACCATATACTGCCATTCACTCTGGAATATCCAAACGCAGCTTTTAGAAGAAACGTGTTTCCACCTCGCTGAATGTAAACATAGATGCAACTTCCTAAGATAAATCAACATAAAGCAGAGAAGTTTGAAATATTCGTTTCTCCTGAGTTTTAGATGCAGTAATACTGCTGATTCTTATGTGCCTGTATATGGCTGGAAATATCCATTTCTGGATTATCCAAAGAGGGTTTCTGAACTGCTACATATACACATCAGTTTTACTCTGTAAGTTGAATGTACGCCTTGACAAATATTCTGCTAGAGAGCTCCGATTTTGTTTTAGGGCCTGATATTTCTCATCAAAGCTTATACTCCCATTCACTCTGGAGTGTCCAAACCCAGCTTTTAGAAGAAACGTGTTTCACACTCGCTGAATCTAAACATAGATGCAGCTTCCTAAGATGAACCAACACACAGCAGAGCAGTTTGAAATATTCCTTTCTCCTGAGTTTTAGACACAGTCTTACTGCTAATTCTTATATGCCTGTATATGGCTGGAAATATCCGTTTCTGGATTCTCCAAAGAAAGGGTTTCTGAACTGCTAGATACACACCATAGTTTACCTCTGTAAGTTGAATGTACACCTTGATAACCATTCTGCTAGGTAGCTCCATTTTTGTTTTAGAGCCAGATACGTCTCATTATACCACATAATCCCATTAACTCTGGAATATCCAAATGCAGCTTTTAGAAGAAACGTGTTTCCAACTCACTGAATGTAAACATAGATGCAGCGTCCTAGGGTTAACAAAGACACAGCAGAGCAGTTTGAAATATGTGTTTCTTCTGTGTTTTAGACGCAGCTTACCGTTAATTTTATATGCCTGTTTAAGGTTGGAAATAGCCATTTCTGGATTCTCCAAAGAATGTGTTTCTGAACTGCTACATACACACATCAGTTTTACTCTGTAAGTTGAATGTACACCTTGACAACCTTTCTGCTAGAGAGCTCCAATTTTGTTTTACAGCCAGATATTTCACATTAGAGCTTATACTCCCATTCACTCCGTAATATCCAAAAGCAGCTTTTACAAGAAAAGTGTTTCCAACTCGCTGAATCTAAACATAGATGCAACTTCCTAAGATGAACCAACACATAGCAGAGCTGTTTGAAATATTATTTTATCCTGTGTTTTAGACCCAGCCTTACTGGTAATTCTTATACGCCTGTTCATGGCTGAAAATATCCGTTTCTTGATTCTCCAAAAAAAGGGTTTCTGAACTGCTACAGACACAAATCCGTTTAACCCTGTAACTTGAATGTACACGTTGACAACAATTCTGCTAGATAGCTCTGATTTTGTTTTAGAGCCAGATATTTCTCATTACAGCTTATACTCTAATTCACTCTGGAATATCCAAAAGCAGCTTTTAGAAGAAAAGTATTTCCAACACGCTAAAAGTAAACATAGACACAGCTTCCTAAGTTGAACAATCACACAGCAGAGCAGTTTGAAATATGTGTTTCCTCTGTGTTTTAGACGCAGTCTTACTGCTAATTCTTATATGCCTGTATATGGCTGGAAATATCCATTTCTGTGTTTTCCAAAGAAAATGTTTCTGTACTGCTACATACACAAATCATTTTTACTCTGTAAGTTGAATGTACACCTTGACAACCATTCTGCTATAGAGCTCCGATTTTTTTTAGAGCCAGATATTATTCATTACAGCTTATACTCCTATTCACTATGGAATATCCAAACGCAGATTTTAGAAGAAACGTGTTTCCAACTCGCTGAATCTAACATAGATGAAACTTCCTAAGATGAGCCAACACACAGCAGAGCAGTTTGAAATATTCGTTTCTTCTGTGATTTAGACGAAGTCTTACTGCTAATTCTTATATGCCAGTTTATGGCTAGAAGTATCCGTTTATGGTTTCTCCAAAGAAACAGTTTTTGAACTGCTAGAGACACACATCAGTGTAACTCTGTAACTTGAATGTACACCTTGACAACCATTCGGCTAGACAGCTCCACTTTTGTTTTCGAGCCAGATATTTCTCATTACACCATATACTCCCATTCACTCTGGAATATCCAAACGCAGCTTTTAGAAGAAACGTGTTTCCAACTCACTGAATGTAAACATAGATGCAACGTCCTAGGCTTAACAAAGACACAGCAGAGCAGTTTGAAATATGTGTTTCTTCTGTGTTTTAGACACAGTCTTACTGCTAATTCTTAGATGCCTGTATATGGCTGGAAATATCCGTTTCTGGCTTCTCCAAAGAAAGTGTTTCTGAACTGCTACATAAACACATCAGTTTTGCTCTGTATGTTGAATGCACACCTTGGCAACCATTCTGCTAGAGAGCTCCATACTTGTTTCAGATACAGATAATTCTCATTACAGCTTATAATTCCTATTCACTCTTAAATATCCAAACGCAGCTTTTAGAAGCAACATCTTTCCAACTCGCTGAATGTAAACATAGATGCAACTTCCTAAGATGCACCAACACACAGCAGAACAGTTTGCAATATTTGTTTCTCCTGGGTTTTAGATGCATTCTTACTGCTAATTCTTTTATGCCTGTATATGGGTGGAAATATCCGTTTCTGAATTCTCCAAATAAAGGGTTTCTGAACTGCTGGAGACACACATCAGTTTAACTCTGTAACTTGAATGTACACCTTGACAACCATGCTGCTAGATAGCTCCGTTTTTGTTTTAGAGCCAGATGCTTATAGTCTCATTCACTCTGAAATATCCAAACGAAGCTTTTAGAAGAGTCATGTTTCCAACCAGCTGAATCTAAACATAGTTTCAACTTCCTAAGATGAACCAACACACAGCAGAGTAGTTTGAAATATTCATTTCTCCTGTGTTTTCGACGCAGTCTTACTTCTTATTCTCATATGTCTGTATATGGCTGGAATATCCATTTCTGGATTCTCCAAAGAAAGGGTTTCTGAACTGCTAGAGACACACATAAGTTTTACTCTGTAAGTTGAATGTACACCTTGAAAGCCATTCAGCTAGATAGCTCAATTTTTCTTTTAGAGCCAGATATGTCTCATTACACCATATACTACCATTCACTCTGGAATATCCAAACGCAGCTTTCAGAAGAAACGTGTTTCTAACTCGCCGGATGTAAACAGAGACGCAACTTCCTAAGGTGAACAAAAACACAGCAGAGCAGTTTGAAATATGTGTTTCCTCTGTGTTTTAGACGCAGTCTTACTACTAGTTCTTATATGCCTGTATATAGCAGGAAATATCCCTTTCTGGATTCTCCAAAGAAAGTGTTTCTCAACTGCTACATACACACATCAGTTTTACTCTGTAAGTTTAATGTACGACTTGACAATCATTCTGCTAGAGAGCTCCTTTTTTGTTTTAGAGCCATATATTTCTCATTACACCTTATAGCCTCATTCACTCAGGAATATCCAAACGCAGCTCTATAGAAGAAACATGTTTCCATCTCGCTGAATCTAAACATAAATGCAACTTCCCAGGATGAAACAACACACAGCAGGGCATTTGGAAATATTCGTTTCTCCTGTGTTTTAGACGCAGTCTTACTGCTAATTCTTATATGCCTGTATATGGCTGGAAATAATCATTTCTGGTTTCTCCAAAGAAAGGATGTCTGAACTGCGAGAGACACACATCAGTTTAACTCTGTAAGTTGAATTTACACGTTGATGACCATTCTGCTAGATTGCTCTGATTTTGTTTTAGAGCCAGATATTTCTCCTTACAACATATACTCCCATTCAGTCTGGAATATGCAAACGCAGCTCTTAGAAGAAACGTGTTTCCAACTCGCTGAATGTAAACATAGATGCAACTTCCTAAGGTGATCAAACACACAGCAGAGCAGTTTGAAATATTCGTTTCTCCACAGTTTTAGATGCAGTCTTAATTCTAATTCTTATATGCCTGTATATGGCTGGAAGCATCCATTTCTGGATTCTGCAAAGAAAGCGTTTCTGAACTGCTACATACACAAATCAGTTTTACTCTGTACGTTGCATGTTCACCTTGACAACCATTCTAGAGAGCTCCGTTTTTGTTTTTCAGCCAGATATTTCTCATTACAGCTTATACTCCCATTCACTCTGGAATATCCAAACGCAGCTTGTAGAAGAAGCGTGATTCCAACTTGCTGAATCTAAACATAGATGCAAATTCCTAAGATGAACCAACACACAGCAGAGCAGTTTGAAATATTCGTTTCTCCTGTGTTTCAGACGCAGTCTTACTGCTAAATCTTATATGCCTTTATATGGCTGGAAATATCCGTTTCTGGATTCTCCAAAGAAAGGGTTCCTGAACAGCTACATTAACACATCCGTTTAGCTGTGTAATTTGAATATACGCCTTGACAATCATTCTGCTCGACAGCTCCATTTTTGTTTTAGAGCCAGATATTTCTCATTACAGCATATAAAACCATTCACTCAATATATCCAATCTCAGCTTTTAGAAGAAATGTGCTTCTAACAAGCAGAATCTAAACATAGATGCAACTTCCTAATTTGAGTGAACACACAGAAGAGCAGTTCAAAATCTTCGTTTCCCCTGTGTTTTAGACGTGATCTTACCGCTAATTCTTACATACCTGTATATGGCTGGAAATATCGGTTTCTAGATTCAACAAAGAAAAGGTATCTGAACTGCAACATTCACACATCAGATTAACTCTGTAAGTTGAATATACTCCTTGACAAACATTCTGCTAGGAAGGTCCGTTTTTGGTTTCCAGACAGATATTTCTCATTACACCCTATACTCCCATTCACTCAGGAATATCCAAGCGCAGCTTTTAGAAGAAAAGTGTTTCCAACTCCCTGAATGTAAACATAGTTGCAACTTCCTAAGGTAAACGAACACACAGCAGGATAGTTTGAAGTGTACGTTTCTCCTGAGTTTTAGAGGCGGTCTTACCGGTAATCCTTACATACCTGTATATTGCTGGAAGTATCTCTTTCTACATTCTCCAAAGGAAGCGTTTCTGAACTGGTATGTTAGCACATCAGTTTAAGTTTGTAAATGGAATATACACCTTGACAATCATTCTGCTCGATAGCTCCGTTTTTGTTTTAGAGCCAAATATTTCTCATTACACACTATACTCCCATTCACTCAGGAATTTCCAAATGCAGCTTTTAGCAGAAACGTTTTTCTAACTTGCTCAATGTAAACATAGATGAAACATGCCAAGGTGAACCTACACGCAGCAGAGGAGTTTGAAATATACGATTCTCTTGTGTTTTAGAAGCGATCTTACCACTAATACTTATATACCGGTATATGGCTGGAAATACCTGTTTCTAGATTAAACAAAGAAAGGGTTTCTGAACTGCTACATTCACACGTCAGTTTAACTCTGTATGTTGAATATAAACCTTGACAATCATTCTGGTAGACAGCTTCGTTTTTGTTTTAGAGCCAGATATTTCTAATTACACACTATACTCCCATTCACTAAGGAATATCCCAATGCAGCTTTTAGGAGAAACGTGTTTCTAAGTCGCTGAATCTAAACATAGATGCAACATCCTAAGGTGAACGAACAAACAGCACAACAGCTTGAAACATACGTTTCCCCTGTTTTTTAGATGAGATCAAACCACTGATTCTTATATACCTGTATAACGCTGGAAATATCTCTTTCTAGGTTCTCGAAAGAAAGAGTTTCTGAACTGCAACATTCGTACATCAGTTTAACTCTGTAAGTTGAATATACACCTTGACAATCATTCTGCTAGAAAGCTGCGTTTTTTTAGAGCCAGATATTGCTCATTACACACTATACTCCTATTCACTAAGGAATATCCAAACGCAGATTTTAGGAGAAACGTGTTACTATCTCGGTGAATCAAAACATCGATGCAACATCCTAAGGGGAACGAACACACAGCAGAGCAGTTTGAAATCTACGTTTCTCATATATTTTAGACGTGATCTTACTGCTAATTCTTATACACCTGTATATGGCTGGAATATCTATTCCTAGACTCAACAAAGAAAGGGTTTCTGAACTGTTACATTCACACATGAGTTTAAGTCTGCAAGTTGAATATACACCTTGCAAATCATTCTGCCACATAGCTCCGTTTTTGTTTTAGAGCCAGATATTTGTCATTACCCCTTATACTCCAATTCACTCAGGAATATCCAAACGCAGGGATTAGGAGAAACGTGTTTCTAACTCGCCTAATCTACACATAGATGCAACTTCCTAAGGTGAATGAACACACAGCAGAGCAGTTTGAAACATATGTTTCTCTGGTGTTTTAGACGCGATCTTACTACTAATTCTCATATACCTGTATATGGCTGGAAATATCTGTTTCTGGATTCTCCAAAGAAAGCGTTTCTGAACTTCTACATTAACTCATCAGTTTAGCTCTGTAAGGTGAATATACGCCTTGACAATCATTCTGCTAGATAGCTCCTTTTTTGTTTTAGAGCCAGATATTTCTCATTGCACACTATACTCCCGTTCACTCAGGAATTTCCAAACGCAGCTTTTAGAAGAAAGTGTTTCTAACTCGCTGAATATAAACATAGATGCAACCTCCTAAGGCGAATGAACACTCAACAGAGCAGTTTGAAATATACGTTTCTCCTGTGTTTTAGACGCGATCTTACTGCTAATTCTTGTATACCTGTATAGGGCTGGAAATATCTGTTTCTAGATTCTGCAAAGAAAGGGTATCTGAAATCCTACATGCATACATCAGATTAACACTGTAGGTTCAATATACACCTTGACAATCATTCTGCTAGATAGCTCCGTTTTTGCTTTAGAGACAGATATTTCTCATTATACCCTATATTCCTATTCACTCAGGAATATCCAAACGCTGCTTTTAGGAGAAACGTGTTTCTAACTCCCTGAATCTAAACACAGATGCAACATCCTAAGGTGAGCGAACACACAGGAGAACAGTTTGAAATCTACTTTTCTCCTGTGTTTTAGATGCGATTTTACCGCTAATTCTTGTATACCTGTACGTGGCTGGAAATATTTCTTTGTACATTCTAAAAGGAAAGGGATTCTGAACTACCACATTAACACATCACTTTAGCTCTTTAAGTTGAATACACACGTTGAGAATTATTCTGCTCGATAGCTCCATTTTGTTTTAGAGGCAGACATTTCTCATTGCACCCTGTAGTCCCATTCACTCAATATATCCAAACGCAGCTTTTAGAAGAAACGTGTTTCTAACTCACTGAATCTAAACCTAGATGCAACGTCCTAAGGTGAACGAAAACACAGCAGAGCAGTTTGAAATATACGTTTTTCCTTTGTTTTAGACACGATCTTACCGCTAATTGTTACCTACCTGTATATGGCTAGAAATATCTGTTTCTACATTCTCCAAAGAAAGGGTTTCTGCACTGCTAGATTCACACATCAGTTTATAAGTTGTATATACACCTTGAGAATCATTCTGCTCGGTCCTCCGTTTTTGTGTTACAGCCAGATATTTCTCATTACACGTTATACTCTCATTCACTCTGGAATATGCAAACGTGTGGTTTAGAAGAAACCTGTTTCTAACTCGCTGAATCTAAACATAGATGCAACTTCCTAAGGTGAATGAACACACAGCAGTGCAGTTTCAAATATACGTTTCTCCTGTGTTTTAGATGCGATTTTACCGCTAAGTCCTATACACCTCTATATGGCTGGAAGATCTGTTTCTAGATTCAACAGAGAAATGGTTTCTGAACTGCTACATTCACACATCAGTTTAACTCTACAAGTTGAATATACGCCTTGACAATCATTCTGCTCGATTCTCCGTTTTTGTTTTAGAGCCAGATATTCCTCATTACGCATTATACATCCATTCACTCTGGAATATCCAAACGCAGCTTTCAGGAGAAACGTGTTTCCAACTCGCTGAATCTAAACATAGATACAACTTCCTAAGATGAACCAACACACAGTAGAGCAGTTGGAAATATTGGTTTCTCCTATTTTTTATACGTAGTCTTACTGCTAATTGTTTTTTGACTGTATATGGCTGGAAATATCTGTTTCTGGATTCACGACAGAAAGGGTTTCTGAACTATAGAGACACACATCAGTTTAACTCTGTAAGTTGAATATACACCTTCACAACCATTCTGTTAGAGAGCTCCTTTTTTTGTTTTAGAGCCAGATATTTCTCATTACACCATATACTGCCATTCACTCTGGAATATCCAAATGCAGCTTTTAGAAGAAACGTGTCTCCAACTCGCAGAATCTAAACATTGATGCAACTTCCTAAGATGAACCAACACACAGCAGAGCAGTTTGAAATTTTCGTTTCTCCTGAGTTTTACATGCAGTCTTACTGCTAATTCTTATGTGCCTGTATATGGCTGGTAATATCCATTTCTGGATTCCCCAAAGAAAGTGATTATAAACTGCTAGAGACACACATCATTTTAACCCTGTAAGTTGAATGCACACCTTGACAACCGTTCTGCTAGATAGCTCCGCTTTGGTTACACAGCCAGATATTTCTCCTTACTCCATATACTCCGATTCACTCTGGAATATCCAAACGCAGCTTTTAGAAGGCACGTGTTTCTAACTCACAGAATCTAAACATAGATGCAACTTCCTAAGGTGAACGAACACACAGCAGAGCAGTTTGAAATACACGTTTCTCCTATGTTTTACACGCAATCTTACCGATGATCTTATATAGCTGCATATGGCTGGAAATATCTGTTTCTAGATTCTCAAAAGAAAGGATTTCTGAACTGCCACATTCACACATCAGTTTAACTCTGTAAGTTGATTACACACCTTAACAATCATTCTGCTAAATAGCTCCGTTATTGTTCTAGAGCCAGATATTTCTCATTACACCTTATACTCCCATTCACTCAGGAATATACAAACGCAGCTTTTAGAAGAAACCTGTTTCTAACTCGCTGCATCTAAAGATATATACAACTTCCTAAGGTGAAGGAACACAAAGCAGAGCAGGTTGAAATATTCGTTTCTCCTGTGTTTTAGATGCGATCTTACCGCTAATTCTTGTATACCTGTATATAGCTGGAAATATCTCTTTCTAGATTCTCCAACGAAAGGGTTTCTGAACTACCACATTAACACATCACTTCAGCTCTGTAAGTTGAATATACACTTTGAAAATCATTCTGCTTGATAGCCACGTTTTTGTTTCAGAGCAAGATATTTCTCATTAAACCCGATACTCCTGTTCACTCAATATATCCAAACGCAGCTTTTAGAAGAAACGTGTTTCTAACTCACTGAATCTAAACATAGATGCAACTTCCTAAGGTAAACGAACACACAGCACTGCAGTTTGAAATACACGTTTCTCCTGTGTTTTAGATGCGATTTTACCTCTAAATCTTATATACCTGTATATGGCTTGAATATCTGTTTCTAGTTTCAACAGAAAAATGGTTTCTGAACTTCTACATTCACACATCAGTTTACCTCTGTAAGTTGAATATACGCCTTGACAATCGTTCTGCTCCATAGCTCCGTTTTTGTTTTAGAGCCAGATTTTTCTCATTACGCGTTATACTCCCATTCACTCAGGAATATCCAAACGCAGCTTTTAGAAGACACGTGTTTCTAACTTGCAGAATCTAAACATAGATGCAACTTCCTAAGGTGAACGATCACACAGCAGAGCACTTGGAAATACACGTTTCTCCTATGTTTTACAAGCGATCTTACCGATAATCTTATACCTGTATATGGCTGGAAATATCTGTTACTAGATTCTCCAAGGAAAGGGTGTCTGAACAGCTACATTAACACATCATTTTAATTCTGTAAGTTGAATATACACCTTGACAGTCATTCTGCTCGAAAGCCCGATTTTTGTTTTACAGCCAGGTATTTCTCGTTACAACCTATAATCCCACTCACTCAATATATCCAAACGCAGCTTTTAGAATAAACGTGCTTCTAACAAGCTGAAACTAAACACAGATGCAACTTCCTAATTTGAGCGAACACACACAGAGCCGTTTGAAATATAAGTTTCTCCTGTGTTTTAGACGCAATCTTACTGCTATTCTTATCTACAGGTATATGCCTGGAAATGTCTGTTTCTATCTTAAACAAAGAAAAGTTCCCTGAACTGCTACATGCACATACCAGTTTAACTCTGTGTGTTGAATATACACCTTGACAATCATTCTGGTAGGAGGAGGGTAGTTTTAAATATACGTTTCTCCTGTGTTTTAGAGGCGATCTTGCTGCTAATTCTCATGTACCTGTATACGGGTGGTAATATATCTTTCTAGATTTTCCAAAGAAAGGGTTTCTGAACTGCTATATTCACACATCAGTTTAACTCTGTAAGTGGAATATACACCTTGACAATCATTCTGCTAGATAGCTCCGTTTTTGTTTTACAACCAGATATTTCTCATTACACCCTATACTTGCATTCACTCAGGAATATCCAAGTGCAGCTTTTGGAAGAAAAGTGTTTCTAACTAGCTGAATCTAAACATAGATGCAACTTCCTAAGCTGAACGAACACACAGCAGAGCATTTTAAATATACGTTTCTCCTGTGTTTTAGACACGATCTTACTGCTAATTCTTTTTTCCCCCTTTTATTTATTTTATTGCATTTTAGGTTTTGGGGTATATGTGAAGAACATGCAAAATGGTTGCATAGGTACACACGTGGCCATGAGGTTTGCTGCCTTCCTCCCCATCACCTACATCTGGCATTTCTGCCCTTGCTATCTCTCCCCAGCTCCCCACCCCCCACTGTCCCTCCCCTATTCCCCCCAACTGATCCCAGTGTGTAGTGCTCCCCTCCCTGTGTCCTTGTGTTCTCATTGTTCAACTCCCGCCTATGAGTGAGAACATGTGGTGTTTGATCTTCTGCTCTTCTGTCAGTTTGCTGAGAATGATGATTTCCAGGTTTATCCATGTCCCTAGAAAGGACCCAAACTCATCGTTTTTGATGTCCGCATAATATTCCATGGTGTATATGTGCCACATTTTCCCTATCCACTCTATCGTGGATGGGCATTTGGGTTGGTTCCAGGTCTTTGCTATTGTAAACAGTGCTACTATGAACATTCGTGTGCACGTGTCCTTATAGTAGAACGATTTGTAATCCTCTGGATATATACCCAGTAATGGGATTGCTGGGTCAAATGGAATTTCTATTTCTAGGTCCTTGAGGAATCGCCACACTGTCTTCCACAATGGTTGAACTAATTTACACTCCCACCAACAGTGTAAAAGTGTTCCTATTTCTCCACATCCTCTCCAGCATCTGTTGTCTCCAGATTTTTTAATGATTGCCATTCTGACTGGCGTGAGATGGTATCTCAATGTAGTTTTGATTTGCATTTCTCTGATGACCAGTGATGAAGAGTATTTTTTCATATGTTTGTTAGCCTCATGCATGTCTTCTTTTGCAAAGTATCTGTTGATATCCTTTGCCCATTTTGAATGGGCTTCTTTGTTTCTTTTCTTGTAAATCTGTTTTAGTTCTTTGTAAATTCTGGATATCAGCCCATTGTCAGATGGGTAAACTGCAAATATTTTTTCCCATTCTGTTGGTTGCCGATTCACTCTAATGACTTTTTCTTTTGCTGTGCAGAAGCTGTGGAATTTGATTAGGTCCCATTTGTCTATTTTGGCTTTTGTTGTCAATGCTTTTGGTGCATTGGTCATGAAGTCCTTGCCTACACCTATGTCCTGAATGGTTTTGCCTAGATTTTCTTCTAGGGTTTTTATGGTGTTAGGTCTTATGTTTAAGTCTTTAATCCATCTGGAGTTAATTTTAGTGTAAGGTGTCAGGAAGGGGTCCAGTTTCTGCTTTCTGCACATGGCTAGCCATCTTTCCCAACACCCTTTATTGAACGGGGAATCCTTTCCCCATTGCTGGCTTTTTTCTGGTTTGTAAAAGATCAGATTTTTGTAGATATGTTGTGTTGCCTCCGAGACCTCTGTTCTCTTCCATTGGTCTATATCTCTGTTTTGGTACCAGTACCATGCTGTTTTGCTTACGGTAGCCCTGTAGTATAGTTTGAAGTCCGGTAGTGTGATGCCTTCCGCTTTGTTCTTTTTGCTTAGAATTGACTTGGCTATGCGATCTCTCTTTTGGTTCCATATGAACTTTAAGGTGGTTTTTCCACTTCTGTGAAGAAGGTCATTGGTAGCTTGATGGGGATAGCATTGAATCTGTAAATTACTTTGGGCAGTATGACCATTTTCACGATATTGATTCTTCCTAACCATGAACATGGAATGTTTCTCCATCTGTTTGTGTCCTCTCTTATTTCGTTGAGCAGTGGCTTGTAGTTCTCCTTGAAGAGGTCCTTTACGTTCCTTGTTAGTTGTATTCCTAGGTATTTTATTCTCTTTGTGGCAATTGTCAACGGAAGTTTGTTCTTGATTTGGCTCTCTTTAAGTCTGTTATTGGTGTATAGGAATGCATGTGATTTTTGCACATTGATTTTGTATCCTGAGACTTTGCTGAAGTTGCTTATCAGTTTCAGGAGATTTGGGGCTGTCGATGGGGTCTTCTAGATATACAATCATGTCGTCTGCAAATAGAGACAATTTGACTTCCTCCTTTCCTATTTGAATGTCCTTTATTTCTTTTTCTTTCCTGATTGCTCTGGCTAGAACTTCTAATACTATATTGAATAGCAGTGGTTAGAGAGGGCATCCTTATCTGGTGCCGCATTTCAAGGGGAATGCTTCCAGTTTTTGCCCATTCAGTGTGATATTGTCTGTGGATTTGTCATAAACAGCTTTTATTATTTTCAGATATATTCCATCGATACCTGGCTTATTGAGGGTTTTTAGCATAAATGGCTATTGAATTTTGTCCAAGGCCTTCTCTGCATCATTTGAGATAATCATGTGACTTTTGTCTTTGGTTGTGTTTATGTGTTGACTTACGTTTATAGACTTGTGTATGTTGAACCAGCCTTGCATCCCCGGGATGAAGCCTACTTGATCATGGTGGAGAAGCTTTATGATGTGCTGTTGCAATCGGCTTTTCAGTATTTTATTGAAGATTTTTGTATCTATGTTCATCATGGATATTGGCCTGAAGTTTTCTTTTCTTGTTGAGTCTCTGCCAGTTTTTCGAATCAGGATGATGTTGGTCTCATAAAATGATTTGGGAAGAATTCCCTCTTTTTGTGTTGTTTGGAATAGTTTCCCAAAAAATGGTACCAGCTCCTCTTTGTATGTCTGGTAGAATTCGCCTGTGAACCCGTCTGGACCTGGGCTTTTTTTGGGTGGTAAGCTCTTCATTGCTGCCTCAACGTCAGACTTTGTTATGGGTCTGTTCAGGATTTCTGATTCTTCCTGGTTTACGCTTGGGAGGAGGGAAGTGTCCAAGAATTTATCCATTTCTTCCAGGTTTATTAGTTTGCGTGCATAGAGTTGTTTGTAATAATCTCTGATGATCGTTTGAATTTCTGTGGAATCTGTGGTGATATCCCCTTTATCGTTTTTTATTTCACAATTTGGTTATTCTCTCTTTTCTTTTTATTAATCTGGCTAGTGGTCTGTCTATTTTGTTGATCTTTTCAAAAAACCAGCTCCTGGATTATTGATTTTTTGAAGGGTTTTTGTGTCTCTATTTCCTTCAATTCTGCTCTGATCTTAGCTATTTCTTTTCTTCTGCTAGACTTTGAGGTTTTTGGATCTTGCTCCTGTAGCTCTTTCAGTTTTGTTGTTAGGTTGTTAATTTTTTATCTCTCCTTTCTTCTTATGTGGGCACTTATTTCTATATATTTTCCTCTAGAGACTGCTTTAAATTTGTCTCAGAGATTCTGGTATGTTGTGTCTTCATTCTCGTTGGCTTCGAAGATCATCTTTATTTCTGTCTTCATTTCATTGTTTATCCAGTCAACATTGAAGAGCAAGTTGTTCAGTTTCCATGAAGCTGTGCGGTTCTGGGTTAGTTTTTGAATTCTGAGTTCTACCTTGATTGCACTGTGGTCTGAGATACTGTTACAGTTTCCATTCTTTTGCATTTGCTGAGGAGTGATGTACTCCCTATTATGTGGTCAATTTTAGAGTAGGTGTGATGTGGTGCTGAGAAGAATGTATACTCTGTGGATTTGGGATGGAGAGTTCTGTAAATGTCTATTAGATTTGCTTCGTCCAGGTCTGAGTTCAAGTCCTGGATATCCTTGTTAATTTTCTGACTGGTTGATCTGTCTAATATTGACAATGCGGTGTTAAAGCCTCCCAATACTATTGTGTGGGAGTCTAAGTCTCTTTGTACGTCATTAAAAACTTGCCTTATGTATCTGGGTGCTCCTGTATTGGGTGCGTATATATTTAGGATCGTTAGCTCTTCTTGTTGCATTGATCCTTTTACCATTATGTAATGTCCCTCTTTGTCTCTTATGATCTTTGTTGCTTTAAAGTCTAATTTATCAGAGATGAGAATTGCAACTCCTGCTTTTTTTTGTTCTCCATTTGCTTGGTAAATCTTCCTCCATTCCTTTATTTTGAGCCTTTGTGTATCCTTACATGTGAGATGGGTTTCCTGGATACAACACACCAATGAGTTTTGTCTTTTTATCCAATTTGCCAGTCTATGTCCTTATGGTGGCATTTAGTCCATTTACATTTAGGGTTAATATTGTTATGTGTGAATTTGATACTGCCATTTTGGTGCTAGCTGGGTGTTTCGCCCTTTAGTTGAGATGGTGCTTGTTGTTTCTTTATATGTGTAGAGCCTCTTTCAGGAGCTCTTGTAGAGCTGGCCTGGTGGTGATGAAATCTCTGAGTACTTGCATGTTCCCGAAGGATTTTATTTTTCCTTCACTTATGTAGCTTAGTTTTGCTGGATAGGAGATTCTGGGTTGGAAGTTCTTTTCTTTAAGGATGTTGAATATTGACCCCACTCTCTTCTGGCTTGTAGGGTTTCTGCTGAGAGATCTGCTGTGAGTTTGATGGGCTTCCTTTTGTGGGTAACCTCACCTTTCTCTCTGGCTGCCGTTAGTATTTTCTCCTTCATTTCAACCCTGGTGAATCTGACGATTATGTGCCTTGGGGTTGCTCTTCTTGACGAATATCTTTGTGGTGTTCTCTGTATTTCCTGGACTTGAATGTTTGCCTGCCTTGCTAGGTTGGGGAAGTTTTCCTGGATAATATCCTGAAGAGTATTTTCCAGCTTGGATTCATTCTCTTCGTCACATTCAGGTATGCCTATCAAACGTAGATTATGTCTTTTCACATAGTCTCACATTTCTTGGAGATTTTGTTCATTCCTTTTTACCCTTTTTTCTCCAGACTTGCCTTCCCATTTTATTTCATTGAGTTGATCTTCGACCTCTAATATGCTTTCTTCTGCTTCGTGAATTGGGCTGTTGATACTTGTGCATGCTTTGCGAAATTCTCGTGTTGCATTTTTCAGCCCCATCAATTCACTTATATTCCTTTCTATTTTCTCCATTACCGTCAGGATTTCATCAAATCTTTTTTCAAGGTTCTTAATTTATTTGCATTTGGGTAGAACATGTTCTTCAAGTTCATAGAAGTTTTTACTACCCACCTTCTGAAGTCTGATTCTGTCGTTTCATCACACTCTTTCTCCCTCCAACCTTGTTCCCTTGGTGGTGAGGAGTTCTGATCCCTTGTAGCAGAAGTGGTGTTCTGGTTTCGGGTGTTTTCATCCTTTTTGCGCTGGTTTCTTCCCATCTTTAAGCATTTATCCACCTGTCGACTTTCTAGTTTCTGGCTTTCAGATTGGGTCTCAAATCTTTCAGATTGATGCTCTGTTTGTTGATGATGAGGTTATTTCTGTTTCTTGGTTTTCCTTCTGACAGTCTGGCTCCTCTGCTGTAGGTCTGCTGAGGCTCACTCCAGGCCCTGCCTGCCTGGGGTTCACCTGCAGCAGCTGCTGAACAGTAAGGGTTGTTACCAGTTTTCTTCTTCTGCTATCATTGTCCCAGAAGGATACCTGCCTCGTGTCAATGTTATCTCTCCTTTATGAGGTGTCTCTTTGGATATATAGGGGTCAGGGAGCTGCTTGAGGAGACGGTCTCTTCTTTATAGGAGCTCAAATGGTGAGCTGTGAGCTCTGTTGTTCATTCAGAGTTGCTGGGAAGGTACGTTTAGGTCTGCTGCAGCAGAAGTCATAAACTGCTATTTGTTCCCAGATGCTCTGTCCCAGGGATTTAGGGCTTTATTTATGAGTTTTCGTATGCTGCTGCCTTCTTTTTTTTTTCCTTCAGACCTGCCCTGTCCAGCAAGGAGGCAGCCTAGTCACTGTCAGCCTGTAGAGGCTTTGCTGAGCTTCTGTGGCTTCCACCCAGCTGCCAAGTGAACTTCCCTGCAGTCCTGTTTATATGTGTGTAGTTAGAACTGCTTTGGTGATGGTGGCCCACCTCTGTGGAAGCGGAGTCTCTCTGCTGTGTCAGGTTGCCTTGGCAACGGCGGGCTGCCTCAGCTATGGCGGGTTGCCTTGGCAATGGTGGGCTGCCTCAGCAATGGCGGGTTGCCTTGGTAACGTCGGGCTGCCTCAGCATTGTTTGACTACCTCCGTCATGGCGGACTGCCTTGCTATTGGCAGACGCCCCTCCCCCACAGGGCTGGCCTGCCCAGGTTCAACTGCGCTTGCTGTGAAAGTCTCATTTCAGAGTTTCTGATTACTGTTCTTTCTTGGGGGTGGGACCAGCCGAGCTTGATCGTCTGGCTCCCTGCCTCAGACCCTTTTTTAAGTTTGTGTTCCAGCGCCTGTTGAAGAGGCGCTGGGGTCTGTTTGTTTTCCCCTGCAGCCACTCACTGTGCTGGCTTAAACAGTGGCACTGAGGTTTGTGGAGTTGCTTTTTTTTTTTTTTTTTTTTTTTTTTTTTTCCCTGGAATCTACTGTCCTGGTTCTCTGCTCAGTCCGCTTTTTAAACAGATGAATGGGTGAATTCCCGTGGCTCCAATCACCAAAGGGCACATGGAAGAGTATATTTTGTACGGAGAATCGCTATTCAAGGGTGCCTACAAAGCAGCCGCACGGGGCAAAGCAGTGGCGCCGGCCGGCAAGCCACGCTGGCCAAAACAGCCGTGCTGGTGAGCTGTGGCGCTCCTTCGCCTGGGAATTTCCTAGTCTGTGGGCAATAAAAATGGGGCATCGACTCACACTCTGTGCTATCACTGGGAGCTGCAATCCGGAGCCATTCTTTAACGGCCATCTTTGATCCTCCGAGAAGTTTTAAAGATATGTATCTCCTGTGTTTTAGACGCAGTCTTACTGCTAATTCTTATATGCCTGTATACGGCTGGAAATATCCATTTCTGGTTTCTACAAAGAAAGGCTTTCTGAACTGCTACATATACACATCATGTTAACTCTGTAAATTGAATGTAACCCTTGACAACCATTCTGCTAGAGAGCTCCGTTTTTGTTTTAGAGCCAGATATTTCTCATTATAGTCTATACTCCCATTCACTCTGGAATATCCAACACAGCTTTTAGAAGAAACGGGTTTCCAACTCGTTGAATCTAAACATAGATGCAACTTAATAAGGTGAACCAACACACAGCAGAGCAGTTTTAAATATATGTTTCTACTTCGTTTTAGACGCAGTCTTACTGCTGGTTCTCATACGCCTGCATATGGCTGGAAATATCCGTTTCTGGATTCACCAAAGAAAGGATTTCTGAACTGCTGCAGACACACATCAGGTTACCTCTGTAAGATGATTACACAGCTTGACAACCATTCTGCTAGATAGCTCCGTTTTTGTTTTAAAGCAAGATATTTCTCATTACAGCCTATACACCCATTCACTCTGGAATGTCGAAACGCAGCTTTTACAGGAAACGGGTTTCTAACTTGCTGAATATAAACATAGATGCAAGTTCCTAAGGTGAACGAATACAAAGCAGAGGAGTTTGAAATAGACGTTTTTCCTGTGTTTTAAGCGCAGTCTTACTTCTATTCTTATATGCTTGTATATAGCTGGAAACATCAGTTTCCAGACTCTCCAAAGAAAGGATTTCTGAACTGCTGCACACAAATCTGTTTAAGTCTTTAAGTTGAATGTACAGCTTGACAAACATTCTGCTAGATAGCAGCGTTTATGTTTTAGAGCAAGATATTTCTCATTAAAACCTATACGCCCATTCACTTTGGAATATCCAAACGCAGATTTTAGAAGAAACATGTTGCTAACTCGCTGAATCTAAACATAGATGCAACTTCCTAAGGTGAACGAATACAAAACAGAGCAGTTTGAAATAGACGTTAATCCTGTGTTTTAAACGCAGTCTTACTGCTAGTTCTCATATGCCTGTATATGTCTGCAAATATCTGTTTACAGATTCTCCAAAGAAAATGTTTCTGAACTGCTGCACACACACATCAGTTTGACTCTGCAATTTGAATGTACAGCTTGAAAACCATTCTGCTAGATAGCTGTGTTTTTGTTTTAGAACAAGATATTTCTCACTGGAGCGTATACCCCCATTCACTCTGGAATATCCAAAGGCAGCTTTTAGAAAAAACGTGTTTCTGATTCGCTGAATCTAAACATAGATGCAACTTCCTAAGGTGAATGAACACAAGGCAGAGCAGTTTGAAATAGAAGTTTCTTCGGTGTTTTAAACGAAGTCTTACTGCTAGTTCTTACATGCCTGTATATGGCTGGAAATACCTGTTTCCAGATTCACCAAAGAAAGAATTTCTGAACAGTTGCACACACACACATCAGTTTAACTCTCTAAGTTGATTGCACAGCTTGACTACCGTTCTGCTAGATAGCTCCATTTTTGTTTCAGAGCAAGATATTTCTCATTACAGCCTATACTCCCATTCACTCTGGAATGTCCAAACGCAGCTTTTAGAAGAAACGTGTTTCTAACTCGCTGAATGTAAACATACATGCAACTTCCTAAGGCGAATGAACACAAAGCAGAGTAGTTTGAAATAGACTTTTTTCCTGTGTTTTAAACGCAGTCTTGCTGCTAGTTCTTACATGCCTGTATATGGCTGGAAATATCTGTTTCCAGATTCACCGAAGATAGGATTTCTGAACAGTTGCACACACACATCAGTTTAACTCTGTAAGTTGAATGTACATCATGACAACCATTCTGCTAGATAGCTGCGTTTTTGTTATAGAGCAAGATATTTCTCATTACAGACTATACGACTATTCACTGTGGAATATCCAAAGGCAGCTTTTAGAAGAAACGTGTTTCTCAGTCGCTGAATCTAAACATAGATGCAACTTCCAAAGGTGAATGTACATAAAGCAGAGCAGTGTGAAATAGACGTTTCTCCTATGTTTGAAACGCAGTCTTACTGCTAGTTCTTATATGCCTGTATATGGCTGGAAATATCTGTTTCCAGATTCTCCAAAGAAAGGATTTCTGAACTGCTGCACACACACATCAGTTTATCTGTGTAAGTTGATTTTACAGCTTGACAACCATTCTGCTGGATGTTTGCATTTTTGTTATAGAGCAAGATATTTCTCCTTAAAGCCTATACTCCCATTCACTCTGGAATATCCAAACGCAGCTTTTAGAAGAAACATGTTTGTATCTCGCTGAATCTAAACACAGATGCAACTTCCTATGGTGAACGAACACAAACCAGAGAAGTTTGAAATACATGTTTATCCTGTGTTTTAAACGCAGTCATACTGCTAGTTCTTACATGTCTGTGTATGGCTGGAAATATCTGTTTCCACGTTCTCCAAGAAAGGATTTCTGAACTGCTGCACGCACACATCAGTTTAACTCTGTAAGTTGATTGCACGGCTTGACAATCATTCTGCTAGATAGCTCCGTTTTGGTTTAGAGCAAGATGTTTCTCATGACAGCCTGTACTCCCATTCACTCTGGAATGTCCAAAAGCAGCTTTTAGAAGAAACGTGTTTCGAGCTCGCTGAATCGCAGCATAGATGCAACTTCCTATGGTGAACGAACACAAAGCAAAGCAGTTTGAAATAGACGTTTTTCCTGTGTTTTAAACGC
>NW_022437180.1:275866-303126 GCF_009761245.1 Sapajus apella
AGCAGTTTGAAATAGACGTTTTTCCTGTGTTTTAAACGCAGTCTAACTGCTAGTTCTTATATGCATGTATATGGCTGGAATTATGTTTCCAGATTCTGCAGAGAAAGGGTTTCTGAACTGCTGCACACACACATCAGTTTAACTCTGTAAGTTGATTGCACAGTTTGACAATCATTCTGCAGATAGCTCCGTTTTTGTTTTAGAGCAAGATATTTCTCATTACAGCCTATAATCCTATTCACTCTTGAATATCCAAAGGCAGATTTTAGAAGAAACCTGTTTCTAACTCGCAGAATGTAAACATAGATGCAACTTCCTAAGGTGACCGTACACAAAGCAGAGCAGTTTGAAATAGACGTTTCTCTTTTGTTTTAAACGCAGTATTACTGTTAGTTCTTATATGCCTCTATATGGCTAGAAATATCTGTTTCCAGATTCTCCAAAGAGGATTTCTGAACTGCTGCACACAGACATCAGTTTAACTCTGTAAGTTGTTTGTACAGCTTGACAACCATTCTGCTAGATAGCTCCGTTTTTGTTTTAGAGCAACATATTTCTCATTACAGACTATAGTGACATTCTCGCTGGAATATCCAAACACAGCTTTTAGATGAAACGTGTTGCTAACTCGCTGAATATAAATATAGATGCAACTTCCTATGGTGAACGAACACAAAGCAGAACAGTTTGAAATAGACGTTTCTCCTGTGTTTTAAACGCAGCCTTGCTGGTAGTTCTTATATGCCTGTATAAGGCTGTAAATATCTGTTTCCAGATTCTCCAAAGAAAGGATTTCTGAACTGCTGCACACACACATTAGTTTAACTCTGTAAGTTGATTCTACAGCTTGACAACCATTCTGCTACATAGCTGCATTTTTCTTATAGAGCAGGATATTTCTTATTACAGCCTATAATCCCATTCACTATGGAATATCCAAACGCAGATTTTCAATGAAACTTGTTTCTTACTCACTGAATCTAAACATAGATGCAACTTCCTATGGTTAAAGAACACAAAGAAGAGCAGTTTCAAATAGACGTTTCTCCTGTGTTTTAAACACAGTCTTTCTGCAAGTTCTTTTATGCCTGTATATGGCTGGAAATATCTATTTCCAGATTCTCGAAAGAACGGATTTCTGAACTGTTGTAATACACATCAGTTTAACTCTGTAAGTTAATTGTACAGATTAACAACCATTCTGCTAGATAGGTGCGTTTTTGTTTTAGAGGTAGATGTTTCTCATTAGAGCCTATACTCCCATTCACATTGGAATATCGAAACGCAGCATTTAGAAGAAATGTGTTTCTAACTCGCTGAATCTAAACATGTATGCAACTTCCTAAGGTGAAAGAACACAAAGCAGAGTAGTTTGAAATAGACGTTTTTCCGGTGTTTTAAATTCAGTCTCACTGCTAGTTCTGATATGAATGTATATGGCTGGAAATATCTGTTTCCACGTTCTCCACAGAAAGGATTCCTGAAGTGCTGCACACACACATCAGATTAACTCTGTAAGTTGATTGCACAGCTTGACAATCATTCTGCTAGATGGCTCCGTTTTTGTTTTAGAGCAAGATATTTCTCATTACAGCCTATTCTTCCATTCACTCTGGAATATCCAAACGCAGCTTTTACAAGAAAAGTGTTTCTAACTCGCTGAATCTAAATATAGATGCAACTTCCTAAGGTGAACGAACATAAAGCAGAGCAGTTTGAAATAGAATTTTCTCCTGTGTTTTAAATGCAGTCTTACTGCTAGTTCTTATAGGCCAGTATATGGCTGGAAATATCTGTCTCCATATTCTCCAAACAAAAGATTTCAGAACTGCAGCACACGCACATCAGTTTAACTCTGTAAGTTGATTGCACAGCTTGACAACCATTCTGCTAAATAGCTCCGTTTTTGTTTTAGAGCAAGATATTTCTCATTGCAGACTATACTGACATTCCCTCTGGAACATTCAAACGCAGCCTTTATAGGAAACGTGTTTCTAACTCGCTGAATCTAAACATAGACGCCTCTTCCTAAGGTGAATGGACACAAAACAGAGCAGTTTGAAATAGTAGTTTCTCCTGTGTTTTAAACGCAATCTTACTGCTATTTCATATGCCTGTATATGGCTGCAAATATCTGTTTCCAGATTCTCCACAGAAAGGATTTCTGAACTGCTGCACACACTCATTAGTTTAATTTTGTAAGTTGATTGTACAGCTTGACAACCATTCTGGTAGATAGCTGCGTTTTTGTTTTAGATCACGATATTTCTCTTTACAACCTATACTCCGATTCACTCTGGAATATCCAAACGCAGCTTTTAGAAGAAACGTGTTTTTAACTCGCAGAATCTAAACATAGATGCACCTTCCTAAGGTGAGCGAACACAAAGCAGAGCAGTTTGAAATGGACGTTTCTCCTAGGTTTTAAACGCAGCCTTACTGGTAATTCCTTTATGCCTGTATAAGCCTGGAAATATCTGTTTCCAGATTCTCAAAAGAAAAGATTTCTGAACTGCTGCACACAGACATCAGTTTACCTGTGTAAGTTGATTGTACAGCTTGACAACCATTCTGCTAGGTAGCTGCGTTTCTATTTTAGAGCAAGGTATCTCTCATTACCGCCCCTACTCCCCATCACTCTGCAGTATCTAAAGGCAGCTTTTAGAAGAAACGTGTTTCTAACTCCCTGAATCAAAATATAGATGCAACTTCCTAAGGTGAACGAACACAAAGCAGAGCAGTTTGAAATAAAAGTTTCTCCTGTGTTTTAAACGCAGTCTTTCTGGTAGTTCTTATGTGCCTGTATATGGCTGGAAATATCTCTTTCCAGATTCTCCAAAGAAAGGATTTCTGCACTGCTGCACACACACATCAGTTTAATTCTTTAAGTTGATTGTACATCTTGACAACCATTCTGCTAGATAGTTTCATTTTTGTTATAGAGCAAGATATTTCTCATTACAACCAATACTCCCAATCACTCTGAAATGCCCAAACGCAGCTTTTCGAAGAAACGTGTTTCTTACTCGCTGAATCTAAACATAGATGCAACTTCCTAAGGTGAACGAGCACCAAGCAGAGCAGTTTGAAGTAGACGTTTTCTCCTGTGTTTTAAACGCAGCCTTACTAGTAGTTCTTCTATGGCTGTATAAGGCTGTAAATATCTGTTTCTAGATTCTCCAAAGAAAGGATTTCTGAACTGCTGCACACACACACCAGTTTAACACAGTAAGTTGATTGTAGAGCTTGACAACCATTCTACTAGATAGGTGCGTTTCTGTTTTAGAGCAAGATATTTCTCATTACAGCCCATACTCCCATTCACTCTGGAATATGCAAAGGCAGCTTTTAGAAGAAAGGTGTTTCTAACTTGCTGAATCTAAACAAAGATGCAACTTCCTAAGGTGAACGAACACAAATCAGAGCAGTTTAAAATAGACGTTTCTGCTGTGTTTTAAACGCAGTCTTACTGATAGTTCTTATATGCCTGTATATAGCTGGAAATATCATTCTCCAGATTCTTCAAAGAAAGGATTTCTGAACTGCTGCACACACACATCAGTTTAACTCCGTAAGTTGATTGTACAGCTTGATGACCATTCTGCTAGATAGCTGCATTTTTGTTTTAGAGCAAGATATTTCTCATTACAGCATATAGTCTCATTCACTCTGGAATATCCAAACGCAGCATTTAGAAGAAACGTGTTTCTAACTCGATTAATCAGAATATAGTTGAAAGTTCCTAGGGTGAATGAACACAAAGCAGAGCAGTCTGAAATAGACGTTTCTCCTGGGTTTTAAACGGAGTCTTACTGCTAGTTATATGCCTGTATATAGCTGGAAATATCTGTTTCCAGATTCTCCAAAGAAAGTATTTCTGAACTGCTGCACACACACATCAGTTTAACTCTCTAAGTTAGTTGTACAGCTTGACAACCACTCTGCTAGATAGCTGCGTTTCTGTTTTAGAGGGAAATATTTGTCTTTACATCCTATACTCCCATTCACTCTGGAATATACAGAAGCAGCATTTAGAAGAAACGTGTTTCTAACTCGCTGAATCTACACAAGGATGGAGCTTCCTAAGGTGAATGAACACAAAGTAGAGCAGTTTGAAATAGAAGTTTCTCCTGTGTTTTAACCGCAGTCATACTGGTAATTCTTATATGCCTGTATATGGCTGGAAATATCTCTTTCCATATTCTCCAAAGAAATTATTTCTGAACTGCTGCACACACACATTAGTTTCACTCTGTAAGTTAGTTGTGCAGCTTGACAACCAATCTGCTAGATCGTTGCATTTTTGTTATAGAGCAAGATATTTCTCATTACAGCCTATACTCCCACTCAATCTGGAATGTCCAAACGCAGCTTTTAGAAGAAACGTGTTTCTAACTTGCTGAATCTAAACATAGGTGCAACTTCCTAAGGTGAACGAACACAAACAGAGTAGTTTGTAATAGACGTATCTCAAGTGTTTGAAACGCAGTCTTACTGGTAGTTCTTATATGCCTGTATACAGATAAAAATATCTGTTTGCAGGTTCTCCAAAGAAAGGATTTCTGAACTGCTGCACACACGCATCAGTTTACCTCTGTAAGTTGATTACACAGCTTGACAACCATTCTGCTAGGTAGCTCCGTTTTTGTTTTAGAACAAGATACTTCTCATTACAGCCTATACTCCCAATCACTCTGGAATATCGAAACGAAGCTTTTAGAAGAAACGTGTTTCTAACTCGCTGAATCTAAACATAGATGCAACTTCCTAAGGTGAAGGAACACAAAGCAGAGCAGTTTGAAATAGACGTTTATCCTGTGTTATAAACGCAGTCTTACTGCTACTTCTTATATGCCCGTATATGGCAGGAAATATCTTTTTCCAGATTTTCCAAAGAAATGATTTCTGAACTACTGCACACACACATCAGTTTAACTCTGTAAGTTGATTGCACAGCTTGACAACCATTCTGCTAGACATCTGCGTTTTTGTTATAGAGCAAGATATTTCTCATTACAGCCTATACTCCCATTCACTCTGGAATATCCAAACGCAGCTTTTAGAAGAAACGTGTTTCTAACTCGCTGAATCTGAACATAGATGCAACTTCCTAAGCTCAACGAACACAAAGCAGTGCAGTTTGAAATAGACGTTTCTCCTGTGTTTTAAATGCAGTCTTACTGGTAGTTCTTATATGCCTGTATAAGGCTGGAAATATTTGTTTCCAGATTCTCCAAAGAAAGGATTTCTGAACTACTGCACACACACATCAGTTTAACTCTGTAAGTTGGTTGTACAGCTTGACAACCATTCTGCTAGATAGCTGCGTTTTTGTTTTAGAGCAAGATATTCCTCATTACAGCCTATATTCACATTCAGTCTGGAATATCCAAACACAGCTTTTAGAAGAAACGTGTTTCTAACTCGCTGAATCTAAACATAGATGCTATTTCCTAAGGTGAGCTATAACAAAGCAGAGCAGTCTGTAATAGACGTTTCTCCTGTATTATAAACGCAGTCATACTGGTAATTATTACATGCCTGTATATGGCTGGAAATATCTGTTTCCAGATTCTCCAATGACAGGTTTTCGGAACTGCTGCACACACCCATCAATTTAACTCTGGAAGTTGGTTGTTCAGCTTAAGAACCAATCTGCTAGATAGCTGCATTTTTGTTTTAGAGCAAGATATTTCTCATTACAGCCTATAGTCCCTTTCACTCTGGAATATCAAAATTCAGCTTTTAGAAGAAACTAGTTTTTAACTCGCTGAATCTAAACATAGGTGCAACTTCCCAAGGTGAACGAACACACAGCAGGGCAGTTTGAAATAAACGTTTCTCCTGTGTTTTAAACTCAGTCTTACTACTAGTTCTCTTATGTCTGTATATGGCTGGAAATATCTGTTTCCAGATTCTCCAAGGAAAGGATTTCTAAACTGCTGCAGAGAGATAAGTTTACCTCTGTAAGTTGATTGCAGAGTTTGGCAACCATTCTGCTATATAGCTACGTTTTTGTTTTAGAGCAAGATATTTCTCATTACAGACTGTACTCCCATTAACTCTGGAATATCCAAACGCAGCTTTTAGAAGTAACGTGTTGCTAACTTGCTGAATCTAAACATAGATGCAACTTCCTAATGTGAACGAACACAAAGCAGAGCAGTTTGAATAGACTTTTCTCCTGTGTTTTAAACACAGTCATACTGCTAGTTCTTATATGCCTGTTTATGGCTGGAAATATCTCTTTCCTGATTTTCCAAAGAAACGATTCCTGAACAGCTGCACACACTCATCAGTTTAACTTTGTAAGTTGATTGTACGGCTTGACAACCATTCTGCTAGATAGCTGCGTTTTTGTTTTGGAGGAAGATATTTCTCATTACAACCTGTACTCCCTTTGACTCTGGAATATGCAAACGCAGCTTTTAGAAGAAATGTCTTTCTAACTTGCTCAATCGAAACATAGATGCAACGTCCTAAGGTGAACGACCACAAAGCAGAGCAGTTTGAAATAGAAGTTCCTCCTGTGTTTTAAATGCAGTCTTACTGCTAGTTCTTATATGCCTGTATATTGCTGGAAATATCTGTTTCCAGATTCTCCAAAGAATGGAGTTCTGAACTGCTGCACACACACATGAGTTTAACTCTGTAAGGTGATTGTACAACTTTACGATCATTCTGCTAGATAGCTGCATTTTTGGTTTAGAGCAAAGTATTTTTCATTACAGCCTATACTACCATTCACTCTGGAATATCCAAAGGCAGCTTTTAGAAGAAACGTGGTTCTAATTCCCTGAATCTAAACATAGATGCAACTTCCTAATGTCAACGAACAAAAAGCAGAGCAGTTTGAAATACACGTTTCTCCTGTGTTTTAAATGCAATCTTACTGCTAGTTCTTATATGCCTGTATATGGCTGGAAATATATGTTTCTAGATTCTCCAAAGAAAATATTTCTGAACTGCTGCACACACACATCAGTTCAACTCTGTAAGTTGATTGTACAACTTGACAATCATTCTGCTGGATAGCTGCGTTTTTGGTTTAGAGCAAGGTATTTCTCATTACAACCTATAATCCCATTCACTATGGAATTTCCAAACGCAACTTTAAGAAGAAACGTGTTTCTAATTCGCTGAATCTAAACATAGATGAAACGTCCTAAGGTAAACGAACACAAACCAGAGCAGTTTTAAATAGACATTTCTCCTGTGTTTTAAAGGCAGTCTAACTGCTAGTTCTTACATGCCTGTATATGGCTGGAAATATCTGTTTCCAGATTCTCCAAAAAAGGATTTCTGAACTGCTGCACATGCACATCAGTTTAATTCTGTAAGTTGATTGTACAGGTTGACAGCCATTCTGCTAGATAGCTGCGTTTTTGCTTTAGAGCAAGATATTTTGCATTACAGCATATACTCCAATTCACTCTGGAATATCCAAACGCAACTTTTAGAGGAAAAGTATTTCTAACTCTCTGAATCTAAACATAGATGCCACTTCCTAAGGTGAACGAACACAAAGCATAGCAGTTTGAAATAGACGTTTCTCCTGTGTTTTAAACGCAGTCTTACTGGTAGTTCTTATATGCCTGTATATGGCTGGAAATATCTGTTTCCAGATCCTCCAAAGAAAGGATTTCTGAACTGCTGCACACACACATCAATTTAACTCTGTAAGTTGATTGTGCAGCTTGACAACCATTCTGCTAGATAGCTGCGTTTTTGTTTTAGAGCCAGATATTTCTCATTACACCCTATACTCCAATTCACTCTAGAATATCCAAACGCAGCTTTTAGAAGAAATGTGTTTCCAACTCGCTGTATCTAAGCATCGATGCAACTTCTTAAGATAAACCAACACACAGCAGAGCAGTTTGAAATATTAGTTTCCTTGAGTTTTAGATGTAGTCTTACTGCTAATTCTTATGTGCCTGTATATGGCTGGAAATATCCATTCTGCATTCTCCAAAGACAGGGATTCTGAACTGCTAGAGACACACATCAGTTTATCTCTGTAAGTTGAATGCAGACGTTGAAAACCGTTCTGTTAGATAGCTCCGCTCTTGTTTTAAAGAAAGATCTTTCGCTTTACACCTTACACTCCCATTCACTCTGTAATATCCAAAGGCAGGTTTTAGAAGAAACGTGTTTCCAACTCGTTGAATCTAAACATAGATGCATCTTCTTAAGATAAACCAACACACAGCAGAGCAGCTTGAAATATTATTTTCTACTGAGTTTTAGATGAAGTCTTACAGCTAATTGTTATGTGCCTGTATATGGCTGGAATTATCCATTTCTGCATTCTCCAGTAAAGGTTTTCTGAACTGTTAGAGACACACATCAGTTTAACTCTGCAAGTTGAGTGCACACCTTGACAACCGTTCTGCTAGATACCTCCGCTTTTGTTTTAGAGCCAGATATTTCTCGTTACACCATTTACTCCCACTCACGCTGGAAAATCCAAAAATAGCTTTTAGAAGAAACGTGTTTCCAACTCGCTTAATCTAAACATAGATGCAGCTTCCTAAGATAAACCAACACGCAGCAGAGCAGTTTGAAATATCCGTTTCTCCTGAGTTTTAGATGCAGTCTTGCTTCTAATTTTTATGTGCCAGTATATGGCTGGAAATATCCATTTCTGGATTCTCCGAAGAAAGGGTTTCTGAACTGCTAGAGGCACACATCAGTTTAACTCTGTAAGTTGAATGCAGACCTTGACAACAATTCTGCTAGATAGCTCCACTTTTGTTTTAGACCCAGATACATTTCATTACATAGTATACTCCCTTTCACTGTAGAATATCCAAAAGCAGCTTTTAGAAGAAACGTGTTTTCAACTCTCTGAATCTAAACATACATGCAACTTCCTAAGATAAACCAACACACAGCAGACAGTTTGAAATATTCGTTTCTCCTGAGTTTTAGATGCAGTCTTACTGCTAATTCTTCTGTGTCTGTATATGTCTGGAAACATCCATTTCTGGATTCTCCAAATAAAGGGTTTCTGAACTGCTAGAGACACACATCAGTTTAACTCTGTAAGTTGAATGGAAACCTTGACAACCGTTCTGCTAGATAGCTCTGCTTTTGTTTTAGAGCCAAATATTTCTCATTACATCATATGCTCCCATTTACTCTGGAATATCCAAATGCAGCTTTTAGAAGAAACGTGTTTCCAACTACCTGAATCTAAACATAGATGTAACTTCCTAATATAAACCAACATACAGCAGAGAAGTTTGAAATATTTGTTTCTCCTGAGTTTTAGATGCAGTTTTACTGCTAAATCTTATGTCCGTTTATATGTCCAGAAATATCCATTTCTAGATTTTCCAAAGAAATGGTTTCTGAACTGCTAGACAGACACATCATTTTAACTCAGTAAATTGAATGCACACCTTGACAACCGTTCTGTTAGATAGCTCTGCTTTTATTTCAGATCCAGATATCTCTCATTACCCCATATCCTCTAATTCACTCCGGAATATCAAAACGCAGCTGTTAGAAGAAACGTGTTTCCAACACGCTGAATCTAAACATAGATGCAACGTCCTAACATAAACCAACACACAGCACAGCAGTTTGAGGTATTAGTTTCTCCTGAGTTTTAGATGCAGTCTTACTGCTAATTCTTATGTGCCTGTATATGACTGGAAATATCCATTTCTTAATTCTCCAGTGAAAGGGTTTCTGAACTGCTGGAGACACACATGAGTTTAAATCTGTAAGTTGAATGCACACCTTGACAAGTGTTCTGCTTGATAGCTCCGCCTTTAATTTAGAGCCAAATATTTCTCATTACACCATGTACTCCCATTCACTCTGGAATATCCAAACGCAGCTTTTAGAAGAAACGTGTTTCCAACTCGCTGAATCTAAACATAGATGCAACTTCCTAAGATAAACCAACACCCAGCAGAGCAGTATGAAATATTCGTTTCTCCTGAGTTTTACATGCAGTCTTACTACTAATTCTAAAGTGCCTTTTATATGGCTGGAAATATCGATTTCTGCATTCTCCAAAGAAAGGGTTTCTGAACTGCTAGAGACACACATCAGTTTAACTCTGTAAGTTGAATGCACACCTTGACAACTGTTCTGCTAGATAGCTCATCTTTTGTTTTAGAGCCAGGTATTTCTCATTACACCATGTACTCCCCTTCACTCTGGAATATGCAAACGCAGCTTTTAGAACAAACGTGTTTCCAACTAGCTAAATCAAAATATAGACGCAACTTCTTAAGATAAACCAACACACAGCAGACCAGCTTGAAATATTAGTTTCTCCTGAGTTTTAGATGCAGTTTTCCTGCTAATTCTTATGTGCCTTATATGGCTGGAAATATCCATTTCTGCATTCTCCAAAGAAAGGGTTTCTGAACTGCTAGAGACACACATCAGTTTAACTCTCTAAGTTGAAAGCATAGGTTGACAACGGTTCTGCTAGATAGCTCTGCTTTTGTTTTAGAGTGAGATATTTCTCATTACACGGTACCCTCGCATTCACTGTGGAATATCCAACCGCAGCTGTTAGAAGAAACGTGATTCCAGCTCGCTGAATCTAAACATAAATGTAATTTCCTAAGATAAACAAACACACAGCAGAGCAGTTTGAAATATTCGTTTCTCCTGAGTTTTAGATGCAGTCTTACTGCTAATTCTTACGTGCCTGTATGTGGCTGGAAATATCCATTTCTGGATCCTCCAAAGAAAGGTTTTCTGAACTGCTAGAGACACACATCAGTTTATCTCTGTAAGTTGAATGCACAGCTTGACAATAGTTCTGCTAGATAGCTCCTCTTTTGTTTCAGACCGAGATATTTCTAATTACACCATATACTACAATTCACTCTGGAATATCCAAACGCAGCTTTTAGAAAAAACGTGTTTCCAAAAAGCTGAATCTAAACATAGATGCAACTTCCTAAGATAAACTAAACCCAGCAGAGCAGTTTGAAATATTCGTTTCTCCTGAGTTTCACTTGCAGTCTTAGTACTAATTCTCATGTACTATATATGGCTGGACATATCCATTCCTGGATTCTCCAAAGAAAGGGTTTCTGAAATACGAGAGACACACATCAGCTTAACACTGTAAGGTGAATGCATAGCTTGACAACCGTTCTTCTAGATAGATCTGCTTTTGTTTTAAAGCGAGATATTTCTCATTACGCCATACACTCGCATTCACTGTGTAATACGCAAACGCAGCTTTTAGAAGAAACGTGTTTCCAACTCGCTGAATCTAAATATAGATGTAACTTCCTAAGATAAACCAACACACAGCCGAGCAGTTTGAAATATTCGTTTTCCCTGAGTTTTAGATGCATTCTTACTGCTAATTCTTATGTGCCTGTATAGGGCTGGAAATATCCATTCCTGGATTCTGCGAAGAAAGGGTTTCTGAACTGCTAGAGACACACATCCTTTTAACTCTGTAAGTTGAATGCAGACCTTGAAAACAGTTCTGCTAGATAGCTCCGCGTATGTTTTAGAGCCAGATATTTCTCATTACACCATGCAATCCCATTCACTGTAGAATATCCAAACGCAGCTTTTAGAAGAAACGTGTTTGCAACTCGCTGAATCTAAACATAGATGCAACTTCCTATGATAAACCAACACATAGCAGAGTAGTTTGAAATATTCGTTTCTCCTGAGTTTTAGATGCAGTTTTACTGCTAATTCTTATGTGCCTGTACATGGCTGGAAATATGCATTTCTGGATTCTCAGAAGAAGGAGTTTCTGACCTGCTAGAGACATACATCAGTTTAACTCTGTAAGTTGAATGCACACCTTGACAATCCTTCTGCCAGATATCTCCACTTCAGTTTTAGAGCCAGATATTTCTCATAACACCATATACTCCAATTCACTCCGGAATATCCAAACACAGCTTTTAGAAGAAACGTGTTTCCAACTCCCTGAATTGAAACATAGATGCAACATCCTATGATAAACCAACACACAGCAGAGCAGGTTGAAACATTCATTTCTCCAGAGTTTTAGATGCAGTCTTACTGCTATTTCTTATGTGCCTGCATATGGCTGAAAATATCCATTTCTGGATTCTCCGAAGAAAGGGGTTCTGAACTGCTAGAGACACACATCAGGTTAGCTTTGTAAGTTGAATGCAGAGCTTGACAACAGTTCTGCTAGATAGGTCTGCTTTTGTTTTAGAGCCAGATATTTCTCATTACACCATGCACTCCCGTTCACTGTAGAATATCCAAATGCAGCTTTCAGAAGAAACGTGTTTCAAACTGGCTGAATCTAAACATAGATGCAACTTCCTAAGGTAATCCAACACACAGCAGAGCAGTTTGAAATAATCGTTTGTCCTGAGTTTTAGATGCAGTCTTACTGTTAATTCTTATGTGTCTGTATATGGCTGGAAATATCCATTTCTGGATTCTCCCAAGAAAGGGTTCCTGAACTGCTAGAGACACACATCAGTTTACCTCTGTAAGTTGAATGCACACCTTGCCAATCGTTCTGTTAGATAGCTCTGCTTTTGTTTCAGAGCCCAATATTTCTCATTAAACCATGTACTCCCAATCACTCTGGAATATCCAAACGCAGGTTTTAGAAAAACCGTGTTTCCAACTAGCTGAATCTAAACATAGTTGCAACTTCCTAGGATAAACCAACACCCAGCTGAGCAGTTTGAAATATTCGTTTCCCTTGAGTTTTACATGCTGTCTTAGAACTAATTCTTATGTGCCTGTATGTGGTGGGAAATATGCATTTCTGCATTCTCTAAAGAAACGGTTTCTGAACTGCAAGAGGCACACGTCAGTTTATCTCTGTAAGTTGAATGCACACCTTGAATATCGTTCTGCTAGATAGCTCCGCTTTTGTTTTAGAGCCAGATATTTCTCATTACACTGTACATTCACATTCACTGTGGAATATCCAAACGCAGCTTTTAGAAGAACCGTGTTTCCAGCTCGCAGAATCTAAACATATATGTAACTTCCTAAGATAAACAAACACACAGCAGAGCTGTTTGAAATATTAGTTTCTCCTGAGTTTTAGATGCAGTCTTACTGTTAATTTTTATGTTCTGTATATGGCTGGAAATATCCATTTCTGCATTCTCTAAAGAAAGGGTTTCTGAACTGCAAGAGACACACATCAGTTTATCTCTGTAAGTTGAATGCACACCTTGACAATCGTTCTGCTAGATAGCTCCGCTTTTATTTTAGAGCCAGATATTTCTCATTACACCATGTACTCCAATTCTCTCTAGAATATCCAAACGCAGCTTTTAGAATGAACGTGTTTCCAACTCGCTGAATCTAAACATAGATGCAACTTCCTACGATAAACCAACACACAGCAGAGCAGTTTGAAATATTCGTTTCTCCTGAGTTTTAGATGCAGCCTTACTTCTAATTCTTATGTGCCTGTATATGGCTGGAAATATCCATTTCTGGATTCTCCAAAGAAAGTTTTTCCGAACTTCTAAAGACACACATCTAACATCAGTTTAGCTCTGTAAGTTGAATGCATACCTTGACAACTGTTCTGCTTGATAGCTCCTCTTTTGTTTTAGAGCCAGATATTTCTCATTACACCATGCACTCCCATTCACTGTAGAATATGCAAATGCAGCTTTTAGAAGAAACGTGTTTCCAACTGGCTGAATCTAAACATAGATGAAACTTCCTAAGATAAACCAACATACAGCAGATAAGTTTGAAATATTCGTTTCTCCTGAGTTTTAGATGCAGTTTTACTGCTAAATCTTATGTGCCTGTATATGGCCGGAAATATCCATTTCCGGATTCTTCAAAGGAAGGGTTTCTTAACTGCTAGAGACATACATCAGTTTAACTCTGTAAGTTGAATGCACACCTTGACAACCGTTCTGCTATTTAGATCCGCTTTTGTTTTAGAGCCAGATGTTTCTCATTACACCTTATACTCCCATTCACTCTGGAATATCCAAAGGCAGCTTTTAGAAAGAACGTGTTTCCAACTCGCTGAATCTAAACATAGATGCAACTTCCTAAGATAAACCAACACCCAGCAGAGCAGTTTGAAAGATTCGTTTCCCCTGAGATTTACATGCAGTCTTAGAACTAATTCTCATGTGCCTGTATATGGCTGGAAATATCCATTTCTGGATTCTCCAAAGAAAGGGTTTCTGAACTGCTAGAGACACACATTATTTAAACTCTGTAAGTTCAATGCATAGCTTGACAACTGTTTTGCTAGATAGCTCTGCTTTTGTTTTAGAGCGAGATATTTCTCATTACACGGTACATTCCAATTCACTGTGGAATATCCAAACGCAGCTTTTAGAAGAACCGTGTTTCCAACTCGCTGAATCTAAACAAAGATGTAACTGCCTAGGATAAACCAACACCCAGCAGAGCAGTTTGAAATATTCGTTTCTCCTGAGTTTTAGGTGCAGTCTTACTGCTAATTCTTATGTGCCTGTATATGGACGGAAATATCCATTTCTGGATTTTCCAAAGAAACGGTTTCTCAAATGCTAGAGACACACATCCGTTTATCTCTGTAAGTTGAATGCACACCTTGAAACCCGTTCTGCTAGATAGCTCCGCTTTTGTTTTAGATCCAGATATTTCTCATTATACCACATACTCCCATTCACTGTGGAATATCCAAATGCAGCTTTTAGAAGAAACGTGTTTCCAAACCCCTGAATCTAAACATAGATGCAACTTCTTAAGATAAACCAACACACAGCAGAGCAGCTTGAAATATTAGTTTCTCCTGAGTTTTAGATGCAGTCTTACTGCTAATTCTTATGTGCCTGTATATGGCTGGAAACATCCATTTCTGCATTCTCCAAAGAAAGGGTTTCTGAACTGCTAGAGAGACATATCAGTTTAACTCTGTAAGTTGAATGCATACTTTGAAAACGGTTCTGCTAGATAGTTCCACTTTTGTTTTAGAGCCAGATATTTCTCATTACACCATGTACTCCCTTTCTCTCTGGAATATCCAAACAAAGCTTTGAGAACAAACGTGTTTCCAACTCGCTGAATCTAAACATAGATGCAACTTCCAAAGATAAACCAACACCCAGCAGATCAGTTTGAAATATTCGTTTCTCCTGAGTTTTACATGCAGTCTTACTACTAATTCTTATGTGCCTGTATATGGCTGGAAATATCCATTTCTGAATTCTCCAAAGAAAGGGTTTCTGAACTGCTAGAGACACACATCAGTTTAACTTTGTAAGTTGAATGCATAGCTTGACAACCGTTCTGCTAGATAGCTCTGCTTTTGTTTTAGAGCGAGATATTTCTGATTACCCCGTACACTCCAATTCACTGTGTAATATACAAACTCAGCTTTTAGAAGAAATGTGTTTCCAGCTCGATGAATCTAAACATAGATGCAACGTCCTAAGATAAACCAACACCCAGCAGAGCAGTTTGAAATATTCGTTTCTCCTGAGTTTTAAAAGCAGTCTTTTTTCTAAATCTTATGAGCCTAAATATGGCCAGAAATATCCATTTCTGGATTCTTCAAAGAAAGGGTTTCTGAACTGCTAGAGACATACATTAGTTTAACTCTGTACGTTGAATGCACACCTTGACAACCGTTCTGTTAGATAGCTCCACTTTTGTTTTAGAGCCAGATGTTTCTCTTTACGCCTTATACTCCCATCCACTCTGGAATATGCAAACGCATCTTTTAGAAGAAACGTGTTTCCAACTAGCTAAATCAAAATATAGACGCAACTTCCTAAGATAAACCAACACACGGCAGAGCAGATTGAAGTATTCGTTTCTCCTGAGTTTATATGCAGTATTACTGCTAATTCCAATGTGCCTGTATATGGCTTTAAATATCCATTTCTGCGTTCTCCAAAGAAAGGGTTTCTGAACTGCTAGAGACGCACTTCAGTTTAACTCTGTTAGTTGAATGCATAGCTTCACAACAGTTGTTATAAAGCTCTGCTTTCGTTTTAGAGCCAGATATTTCTCATCACACCGAACACTCACATTCACTGTGGAATATCCAAACGCAACTTTTATTAGAAACGTGTTTCCAGCTCGCAGAATCTACACATATATGTAACTTCCTAAGATAAACCAACACACAGCAGAGCAGCATGAATTATTCGTTCTCCTGAGTTTTAGATGCAGTCTTACTGCTAATTCTTATGTGCCTGTATATGGATAGAAATATCAATTTCTGGATTCTTCAAAGAAAGTGTTTCTGAACTGCTAGAGACAGAGATCAGTTTAACTTTGTAAGTTGAATGTACAAATTGACAACCATTCTGCTAGATAGTTCCGTCTTTGTTTTTGAGCCAGATGTTTCTCATTAAACCTTATATTCCCATTCACTCTGGAATATCCAAACGCAGCTTTTAGAAGAAACGTGTTTTCAACTCGCTGAGCCTAAACATAGATGCAACTTCTTAAGATAAACCAGCACACAGGAGAGCAGTTTGAAATATTCGTTTCTCCTGAGTTTTAGATGCAGTCTTACTGCTAATTCTTCTGTGCCTGTACATGGCTGGAAATATCCATTTCTGGATTCTCCGAAGAAAGCGTTTCTGAACTGCTAGAGACACACATCAGTTTAACACTGTACGTTGAATGCATAGCTTCACAACAGTTCTGCTAGATCGCTCTGCTTTTGTTTTAGAGCAAGATATTTCTCATTACACTGTTCACTCGCAATATCTGTGGAATATCCAAACGCAGCTTTTAAAAGAAACGTGTTTCCAGCTCGCAGACTCTAAACATATATGTAACTTCCTAAGATAAAGCAACACACAGCAGAGCAGTTTGAAATATTCATTTCTCCTGAGTTTTAGATTCAGTCTTACTGCTAATTCTTATGTTCCTGTATATGGCTGGAAATATCCATTTCTAGATTCTCCAAAGAAAGGGTTTCTGAACTGCTAGAGAAACACCAGCTTATCTCTGAAAGTTGAGTGCACACCTTGACAACCATTCTGCTAGACAGCTCCACTTTTGTTTTAGAGCCAGATATTTCTCATTACACCATATACTCCCATTCACGGTAGAATATCCAAATGCAGCTTTTAGAAGAAACGTGTTTCCAACTCGCTGAATCTAAACATAGATGTAACTTCCTAAGATAAACCAACACACAGCAAGGAAGTTTTAAATATTCTTTTCTCCTGACTTTTAGATGCAGTTAAACAGCTAAATCATAAATGCCTGTATACGGCTGGAAATATCCATTTCTGCATTCTCCAAAGAAAGGGTTTCTGTACTGCTAGTTTCACACATCAGTTTAACTCTGTACGTTGAATGCTCACCTTGACCACCGTTCTGCTAGATAGCTCCGCTTTTGTTTTAGGGCCACATGTTTCTCATTACACCTTTTACTCCCATTCACTGTTTAGTATCCAAACGCAGCTTTTAGAAGAAACGTGTTTCCACCTCGCTGAATCTAAACATAGATGGAACTTCCTAAGATAAACCAACACACAGCAGAGCAGTTGGAAATATTCGTGTCTCCTGAATTTTAGATGCAGTCTTACTACTAATTCTTATGTGCCTGTATTAAGCTGGAAATATCCTGTTCTGGATTTTCCAAAGAAAGGGTTTCTGAACTGCTAGAGACACACATCAGTTTAACACTGAAGGTTGAGTGCACACCTTGACAACCATTCTACTAGGTAGCTCCACTTTTGTTTCAGAGCCAGATATTTCTCATTACACCATATACTCCCATTCACTCTGGAATATCCAAATGTAGCTTTTAGAAGAAATGTGTTTCCACTCGCTGAATGAAAACATAGGCACAACTTCCTAGGGGAACCAACAAACAGGAAAGCAGTTTGAAATATTCGTTTCTACTGAGTTTTAGATGCAGTCTTACTGCTAGTTCTTATGTGCCTGTATATGGCTGGAAATATCCATTTCTATATTCTCCACAGAAAGGTTTTCTGAACTGCTGGAGACACACTTCAGTTTAACTCTGTAAGTTGAATGCACACCTTGAAAGCATTGTGCTAGATAGCTCCGCTTTTGTTTTAGAGCCAGATATTTCTCATTACACCATATACTCCCATTCACTCTGGAAGATCCACACGCACCTTATAGAATAAACGTCTTTCCAATGCGCTGAATGTAAAAATAGGCGCAAATTCCCAGGGGAACCAACACACAGCAGAGCAGATTGAAATATTCGTTTCTCCTGAGTTTTAGATGCAGTCTTACTGCTAATTCTTATATGCCTCTCCATGGCTGGAAATATCTGTTTCTAGATTCAACAAAGAAAGGATTTCTGAACTGCTACATACACACGTCAGTTTTACTCTGTAAGGTGAATGTACAGCTTGACAACCATTCTGATAGAGAGCTCCGTTTGTTTTAGAGCCAGATATTTCTCATTACATTTTAAACTCCCATTCAATCAGGAATATTCAAACGCAGCTTTTACAAGAAACGTGTTTCTAACTCGCTGAATCTAAACATAGAGGCAACTTCCTAAGGTGAACGAACACAGCAGAGCTGTTTTAAACATACGTTTCTCTTGTGTTTTAGACTCGATCTTACTGCTAATTATTATATAATTTTATATGTCTGGAGATATCTGTTTCTGGATTCTCGAAAGAAAGGGATTCTAAACTGCCAGATTCACACATCAGTTTAACTATATAAATTGAATACACACCTTGACAATCGTTCTGCTAGATAGCTCCGTTTTTGTCTTAGAGCCAGATATTTCTCAACACAGCTTATACGCCCATTCACTCTGGAATATCCAAACGCAGCTTTAGGAGAAACGTGTTTCCAAATCACTGAATGTAAACATACACACAACTTCCTAAGATGAACAAACAAACAGCACATCAGTTTGAAATATGTGTTTCTTCTGTGTTTTAGACGCAGTCTTACTGCTAATTCTTATATGTCCCTATGTGGCAGGAAATATCCGTTTCTGGATTCTCCAAAGAAACGGTTTCTGAACTGCTGGAGATACACAGCAATTTAACTCTGTACGTTGAATGCACACCTTGACAATCATTCTGGTAGATGGCTCCGTTTTTGTTTTAGAGCCAGATATTTCTCATTACACCATATACTTCCATTCACTCTGGAATACCCAAGCCAGCTTTTAGAAGAAACGTGTTCCCAACTCGCTGAATGTAAATATAGACACAACTTCATAAGGTGAACAAACACACAGAAGAGCAGTTTGAAATATGTGTTTCTCCCGTGTTTTAGATGCAGTCTTACTGCTAATTCTCATATGCCTGTATATGTCTGGAAATATCCATTTCTGGATTCTTCAAAGAAAGTGTTTCTGAATCGCTAGAGACAGACATCAGTTTTACTCTGTAAGTTTAATGTACACCTTGACAACCATTCTGCTAGAGAGCTACGTTTTTGTTTTAGAACTAGAAATTTCTCACTAAGCCATATTCTCCCATTCACTCTGGAATATAAAAAAAGCAGCTGTTATAAGAAACGGGTTTTCAGCTCCCTGAATGAAAATATAGATGCAACTTCCTAAGGCGAACAAACACACAACAGATTAGTTAGAAATATGTGTTTCTTTTGTGTTTTAGATGCAGTCTTACTGCTAATACTTACATGCCTGTATATGGCTGAAAATATACATTTCTGCATTCTCCAAAGAAAGGGTTTCTGAACTGCTAGAGATACACATCAATTTAACTCTGTAAATTGAATGTACACCTTGACAACCATTCTGCTAGAGAGCTACGTTTTTGTTTTAGAGCTAGAAATTTCTCACTAAGCCATATTCTCCCATTCACTCCGGAATATGAAAAAACCAGCTGTTAGAAGAAACGGGTTTTCAACTCCCTGAACGAAAACATAAATGCAACTTCATAAGGCGAACAAACACACAGCAGAGCAGTTAGAAATATGTGTTTCTTCTGTGTTTTAGATGCAGTCTTACCGCTAAATCTTATATGCCTGTATATGGCTGAAAATATCCGTTTCTGGATTCTCCAAAGAAAGGGTTTCTGAACTGCGAGAGACACACATCAATTTAACTCTGTAAATTGAATGTACGCCTTGATAACCATTCTGCTAGAGAGCTCCGTTTTTGTTTTAGAGCCTGATATTTCTCATTACAGCTTATACTCCCATTCACTGTGGAATATCAAAACGAAGCTTTTAGAAGAAACGTGTTTTCAACTCGCCGAATCTAAACATAGATGCAATTTCCTAAGGTGAACCAACGCACAGCAGACAGTTTGAAATATCCGTTTCTCCTGTGTTTCAGACGCTGTCTTACTGCTAATTGTTATATGACTGTATATGGCTGGAAGTATCTGTTTCTAGATTGTCCAAAGAAAGGGTTTCTGAGCAGCTACATTAACACATCAGTTTTATTCTGTAATTTGAATATACACCTTGACAATCATTCTGCTCAACAGCTCCATTTTGTTTTACAGCCAGATAGCTCTCATTATAGCCTATAATCCAATTCACTCAATATATCCAAACGCAGCTTTTAGAAGACACATATGTATAACTCGCTGAATCTAAACATAGATGCAACTTCCTAAGGTGAACGAACACACAGCAGAGCAGGTTGAAATCTACGTTTCTCCTGTGTTTTAGATGCGAACTTACCGCTAATTCTTATATACCTGTATACGGCCCGAAATATCTGTTTCTAGATTCTCGAAAGAAAGGGTTTCCGAATTGCTGCATTCACACACCTGTTTTACTCTGTACGTTCAATATACACCTTGCAATCATTCTGCTAGATAGCTCCGTTTTTGTTTTAGAGCCAGATATTCTCATTAGGTCCTATATTCGCATTCATTCAGGAATATCCAAACACAGCTTTTAGAAGAAACGTGCTTCAAACAAGTTGAATCTAAACATAGATGCAACTTCTTAATTTGAGTGAACACAGAGCAGATCCGTTTGAATTATACGTTTCTCCTGTGTTTTAGACGCGATCTTACTGCTAATTCTTACATACATCTATATAGCTGGAGATATCTGTTTCTAGGTTAAACATAGAAAGGGTTTCTGAACTGCTACATTCACACATCAGTTTAACTCTGTAAGTTGAATACACACATTGACAATTATTCTGCTAGATAGCTCCGTTTTTTGTTTTAGAGCCAGATATTTCTCATTACACGCTATACTCCCATTCACTCAGGAACATCCAAATGCAGCTTTTAGTAGAAACGTGTTTCTAACTCGTGGAATCTAAACATAGATGCAACTTCATAAGGTGAACGAACACACAACAGAGCCATTTGAAATATACGTTTCTCCTGTGTTTTAGAGGCGATCTTACCAGTAATTCTTACATAACTGTATATGGGTGGAAATATCTGTTTCTCGATTAAAGAAAGAAAGGGTTTCTAAAGTGCTACATTCACACATCAGTTTAAATCTGTAAGCTGAATATACACCTTGACAATCATCCTGCTAGATAGCTCCGTTTTTTTTACAGCCAGATGTTTCTCATTACAGCCTACACTCCCATTCACTCAGGAATATCCAAATGCAGCGTTTAGAAGAAACGTGTTTCTAACTCGCTGAATCTAACCACAGATGCAACTTCCTAAGGTGAACGAACGCATAGCCAAGCAGTTTGAAATATACATTTCTCCTGTGTTTTAAACACGATCTTACTGCTACTTCTTACATACCTGTATATGGCTGGAAATATCTGTTTCTAGATTCAACAAAGAAAGGGTTTTTTAACTGGTACATTCACACATCAGTTTAACTCTGTAAGTTAAATATACTCCTGGACATTCATTCTGCTAGATAGCTCCCGTTTTTGTTTTAGAGCCAAATATTTCTCATTACACCCTATACTCTCATTCACTAAGGAATATCCCATTGCAGCTTTTAGAAGAAACGTGTTTCTGACTCGCTGAATCTAAACATAGATGCCACTTCCTAATTTGAGCTAACACACAGCAGAGCAGCTTGAAATATACATTCTCCTGTGTTTTAGACACGATCTTACCGCTATTCTTATATACGGTATATGCCTGGAAATGTCTGTTTCCAGATTAAACAAAGAAAGGGTTCCTGAACTGCTACAAGCACCCACCAGTTTAATTCTGTAAGCTGAAAATACAATTTGACCATCATTCTGCTAGATAGTTCCGTTTTTGTTTTATAGCCAGATGTTTCTCATTACACCCTATAATCCTATTCACCCAGGAATATCCAAACGCATCATTTAGAAGAAACGTGTTTCTATCTGGCTGAATCTAAACATAGATGTAACTTTCTAAGGTGAAGGAACACACACCAGAGCAGTTTGAAATATACGTTTCTCCTCTGTTTTAGAAGCTATTTTACCGCTATTCCTTATATACCTGTATATGGCTGGAAATATTTCTTTCTAGATTCAACCAAGAAAGGGTTTCTGAACTGCAACACTCACACGTCAGTTTAACTCTGTAAGTTGAATATACACCTTGACAATCATTCTGGTAGATATCTTCAGTTTTGTTTTAGAGCCAGATATTTCTCATTACACCCTATAGTCCCATTCACTCAGGAGTACCCAAACGCAGCCTTTAGACGAAACGTGCTTCTAAGTCGCTCAATCTAAACATAGATGCAACTTCCCAAGGTGAACCTACACACACCAGAGGAATTTCAAATATACGTTTCTCCTGTGTTTTAGTCGCGATCTTACCGCTAATGCTTATATACCAGTATACGGCTGGAAATGGCTATTTCTAGATTAAACAAAGTAAAGATTTCGGAACTGCTACATTCACACATCAGTTTAACTCTGTATGTTGAATATACACATTTACAATCATTCTGCTAGATAGCTCCATTGGTGTTTTAGAGCCAGATATTTCTCATTACAGCCAGTACTCCCATTCGTTAAGGAATATCCAAACGCAGCTTTCAGAAGAAAGTTTTTCCAACTCGCTGAATGTAAACATAGATAAAACTTCCTCAGGTGAACGAACACAGAGGAGGGCAGTTTTAAATATACGTTTCTCCTGTGTTTTAGACGCGATCTTAATGCTAATTCTCATATACCTTTATGCAGGTGGAAATATCTCTTTCTAGATTCTCCAAAGAAAGGATTTCTGAACTGCTATATTCACACATCAGTTTAACTCTGTAAGTTGAATATACACCTTGAAAATCATTCTGCTAGATAGCTCCGTTTTTGTTTTACATCCAGATATTTCTCATTACACCCTATACTCGCATTCACTCAGGAATATCCAAACGCAGCTTTTAGAAGAAACGTGTTTGTAACTAGCTGAATCTAAACATAGATGCAACGTCGTAAGGTGAACGAACACGCAGCAGAGCATTTTAAATATATGTTTCTCCGGTGTTTTACACGCAATCTTATTGCTAATTCTTTTTCCCCCTTTTATTTATTTTATTGCATTTGTGTTTTGGGGTACCTGTGAAGAACATGCAAAATTGTTGCATAGGTACACACGTGGCCATGAGATTTGCTGCCTTCCTCTCCATCACCTACCTCTGGCATTTCTACCCTTGCTATCTCTCCCCAGCTCCCCACACACACTGTCCCTCCCCTATTTCCCCCCAACTCATCCCAGTGTGTAGTGCTCTCCTCCCTGTGTCCTTGGGTTCTTATTGTTCAACTCCCGCTTATTAGTGAGAACATGTGGTTTTTGATCTTCTGCTCTTCTGTCATTTTGCTGAGAATGATGGTTTCCAGGTTCATCCATGTCCCTACAAAGGACCCAAACTCATCGTTTTTGATGTCTGCATAATATTCCATGGTGTACATGTGCCACATTTTCCCTATTCAGTCTATCATCGATGGGCATTTGGATTGGTTCCAGGTCTTTGCTATTGTAAAAGTGCTGCAATGAACATTGGGTGGCACGTGTCCTTATAGTAGAACGATTTGTAATCCTTTGGATATATACCCAGTAATGGGATTGCTGGGTCAAATGGAATTTCTATTTCTAGGTCCTTGAGGAATCGCCACACTGTCTTCCACAATAGTTGAACTAATTTACACTCTCACCAACAGTGCAAAAGTGTTCCTATTTCTCCACATCCTCTCCAGCATCTGTTGTCTGCAAATTTTTTAATAATCGCCATTCTAACTGGCGTGAGATGATATCTCAATGTTGTTTTGATTTGCATTTCTCTGATGATCAGTGATGATGAGCATTTTTTCATATGTTTGTTGGCCTCATGTATGTCTTCTTTTGCAAAGTGTCTGTTGATATCCTTTGCCCACTTTTGAATGGGCTTGTTAGTTTTTTTCTTGTAAATCTGTTTTACTTCTTTGTAAATTCTGAATATCAGCCCTTTGTCAGATGGGTAAACTGCAAATATTTTTTCCCATTCTGTTGGTTGCCAATTCACTCTAATGACTGTTACTTTTGTTTTGAAGAAGCTGTGGAGTTTGATTAGGTCCCATTTGTCTATTTTGGCTTTTGTTGTCAATGCTTTTGGTGTTTTGGTCATGAAGTCCTTGTCTACACCTATGTCCTGAATGGTTTTGCCTGGATTTTCTTCTAGGGTTTTTATGGTGTTAGGCCTTATGTTTAAGTCTTTAATCCATCTGGAGTTAATTTTAGTGTAAGGTGTCAGGAAGTGGTACAGTTTCTGCTTTCTGCACATGGCTAGCCAGCTTTCCCAACACCATTTATTGAACAGGGAATCCTTTCCTCATTTTTTTTTCTGGTTTGTCAAAGATCAGATGGTTATAGATATGTTGTGTTGCCTCTGAGACATCTGTTCTGTTCCATTCGTCTATATCTCTGTTTGGTACCAGTGCCATACTCTTTTGATTACTGTAGCCCTGTAGTATAGTTTGAAGTGCAGTAGTGTGATGCCTCCAGCGTTGTTAATTTTGCTTAGAATTGACTTGGCTATGAGGGCTCTCTTTTGATTCCATATGAAGTTTAAGGTGGTTTTTTCCAGTTCGACGAAAAAGGTCATTGGTAGCTTGATGGGGATAGCATTGAATCTGTAAATTACTTTCAACAGTATGGCCATTTTCACGATATTGATTCTTCCTAACCATGAACATGGAATGTTTCTCCATATGCATGTGTCCTCTCTTATTTCGTTGAGCAGTGGCTTGTAGTTCTCCTTGAAGAAGTCTTTTACGTTTCTTGTTAGTTGTATTCCTAGGTATTTTATTCTCTTTGTGGCAATTGTCAACGGAAGTTTGTTCTTGATTTGGCTCTCTTTAAGCCTCTTATTGGTGTATAGGAATGCATGTGATTTTTGCACATTGATTTTGTATCCTGAGACTTTACTGAAATTGCTTATCACTTTCAGGATATTTGGGACTGAGACGATGGGGTCTTCTAGATATACAATCATGTCGTCTGCAAATAGATTCAAGTTGACTTCCTCCTTTCCTTTTTGAATGCCCTTTATTTCTTTTTCTTGCCTGATTGCTCTGGCTAGAACTAATACTATATTGAATAGCAGTGGTGAGAGAGTTCATCCTTGTCTGGTGCCACATTTCAAGGGGAAGGCTTCCAGTTCTTGCCCGTTCAGTATGATATTGGATGTTGGTTTGTCATAAATAGCTTTTATTATTTTGAGATACGTTCCATCGATACCTAGCTTATTGAGGGTTTTAGCATAAAGGGCTGTTGAATTTTGTCAAAGTCCTTCTCTGCATCAATTGAGATAATCATGTGGTTTTTGTCTTTGGTTCTGTTTATGTGGTGAATTACGTTTATAGACTTGCGTATGTTGAACTAGCCTTGCATCCCCGGGATGAAGCCTACTTGATCATGGTGGAGAAACTTTTTGATGTGCTGTTGCAATCGGCTTGTCAGTATTTTATTGAAGATTTTCGCATCTATGTTCATCACGGATATTGGCCTGAAGTTTTCTTTTCTTGTTGAGTCTCTGCCGGGTTTTTGAATCAGAATGATGTTGGTCTCATAAAATGATTCGGGAAGAATTCCCTCTTTTTGCATTGTTTGGAATAGTTTCAGAAGGAATGGTACCAGCTGCTTCTTGTATGTCTGGTAGTATTCGCCTGTGAACCCATCTGGACCTGGGCTTTTTTTGGGTGGTAAGCTCTTCATTGCTGCCTCAACTCCAGACCTTGTTATGGGTCTGTTCAGGGTTTCGGTTTCTTCCTGGTTTAGGCTTGGGAGGAGGCAAGTGTCCAGGAATTTATCCATTTCTTCCAGGTTTATTAGTTTGTGTGCATAGAGTTGTTTGTAATAATCTCTGATGATGGTTTGAATTTCTGTGGAATTTGTGGTGATATCCCCTTTATCGTTTTTTATTTCACAATTTGGTTATTCTCTCTTTTCTTTTTTATTAATCTGGCTAGTGGTCTGTCTATTTTGTTGATCTTTTCAAAAAACCAACTCCTGGATTTATTGATTTTTTGAAGGGTTTTTTGTGTCTCTATCTCCTTCAATTCTGCTCTGATCTTAGCTATTTCTCGTCTTCTGCTAGACTTTGAGGTTTTTGGATCTTGCTCCTCTAGCTCTTTCAGTTTTGATTTTAGGGTGTCAATTTTTGATCTCTCCTTGCTTCTCATGTGGGCTCTTATTGCTATATATTTTCCTCTAGAGACTGCTTTAAACGTGTCCCAGAGATTCTGTTATCTTGTGTCTTCATTCTCGTTGGTTTCAAATAACATCTTTATTTCTGTCTTCATTTCATTGTTTATCCAGTCACCATTCAAGAGCAAGTTGTTCAGTTTCCATGAAGCTGTGCTGTTCTGGGTGAGTTTTTGAAGTCTGAGTTCTACCTTGATTGCACTGTGGTCTGAGAGACAGTTTGTTACAGTTTCCGTTCTTTTGCATTTGCTGAGGAGTGATTTACTCCCAATTATGTGGTCAATTTTAGAGTAGGTGTGATGTGGTGCTGAGAAGAATGTCTATTTTGTGAATTTGGGGTGAAGAGTTCTGTAAATGTCTATTAGGTTTGCTTGGTCCAGGTCTGAGTTCAAGTCCTGGATATCCTTGTTATTTTTCTCTCTGGTTGATCTGTCTAATATTGACAATGGCGTGTTAAAGTCTCCAACTATTATTGTGTGGGAATCAAAGTCTCCTTGTTAGTCATTAAGAGCTTGCCTTATGTATCTGGTTGCTCCTGTATTGGGTGTGTATATATTTAGGATCGTTAGCTCTTCTTCTTGCATTGATCCTTTTACCATTATGTAATGTCCCTCTTTGTCTCTTATGATCTTTATTGCTTTAAAGTCTAATTTATCATAGATGAGTATTTCAACTGCTGCTTTTTTTTTTTTTTTTTTTTTTGGCTCTCCATTTGCTTGGTAAATCTTCCTCCATCCCTTTATTTTGAGC